>NC_057810.1:404223569-404236630 GCF_018294505.1 Triticum aestivum | reverse complement strand
CCCGCCGGAGCCGAACCGGAGGTATAGCCGTCACCGCCGTGGTCCGTTTTAAAAAAAACGATCCGATTTTTTTAGAAACCCTAGTTTCATTTTTTTAAATCGGTTTTTCCGGTTTATTTATTTAGCGAGTGTTCGCCCGTTCGTTCGTTTTAAAGGACGAGTTCACTGTTTAGTCTCAGTTAACGAACGTTCGTTCGTTAATCTGTTCGTCAGTTTGTCTTTTTGTCGGATTTTTCCGCGGTTATTTCTGATCGCAATTTTTGATCCGATTTTCGTTTTAGTATAACTTTTCGCTCGTTTATCGGAATCAGGCGATTCAAGCGCCTAGAGTTTCGTCTCGAAACCCTCTTTCCATTTAACCAACTCAAACAAGTTTTTGCTTCTGTAAAATTTTACTTAGGTCCAAATTAGTAAATGAAGCTTGTTTCTTTCGCCGTTTGAGTTTCGTTACTTCATTTGATTTGATTATTTTTGCAAACCGGAGTTCTTAAGTTGAACTTTCTGGTAAGTTCTCTTATTTGAGTTTTACCTATGCATTAGATGAGTACTTATTGTATGCTTGTTTGTTTGCGATAGAGTACCCGGAGTGCGCCGCTTGCTACTTCGAATCCCTAGGTTTCATGGATCATCAGCAAGGCAAGTAACACTTTGATCATACCTCTTTACTATCCAGTTTTATTGCATTAGATCAATCCTCAAACAATTGCATGATTAGGGTCTGATTAATATGTGGGTTTTGGGAAGTAGTTGAGGTAGTACATATTACCTGTTTTATTATTAAACCATTGGGAGTTACTCTACATTTGCTTATTATGCGATGCTATGCTAGTAGACGTGGATTGGGTGAGTGTATCCATGACAGATGTGAGATTGTTAATTAATGGTTTATTTAAGGTGGCAACTTTAATACACATCTGGGTGGATTGAGGCACCTGGGTATTCCAGGGATTGCCTATTTTCTTTATGGACCGCCACCCAGGCTCAAAGGGATCATAAGATTATTCATGCTAGAAACTTCCGTGTGCAGCCACAAGCTACTATGGGCTCTAGCATAGTTGATTAAGTCGTGTGAACTCTTACAGTGGTAGACTAGCAGATGTAGGGGAAAGTAGGTGTAACTGTCTACCCGATCGTAAGGTGCTAGCGCTTCTGAAAGACTATGTCTCGGTCATCCGTTTCTCAAACACCATGTAGTGCGAGAATCCCAACGGAGGAGATCGAGTCTTGTGGGGAAAAGTGCGCAAACCTCTGTGGAGTGTACAAACTAATCATGGTTAGTCGTGTCCCCGGTTATGGACGTTTTGAGTATCTAGTACTTGGATTATCATGTGAATCTCATCATGTTACTTTAATTACTATTGTTGGGTTTTAATGATGATGCTTAATTGGGATTGAGAGGATGTCTATCTTCTCAATGTTTAACAACCACCATGATAGTTAACTAAAATTTATTCCTTTGCAGTAGGGAAAATTTTGCTTTATGCAAAACCGTAACCATAGAGCTTTCCACCAGCCATATATGCATGTAGTATAGCTTTATTCACTCATTACTCTCTATGTGTTACATTGCCAGCATATTCCATGTGCTGACCCGTTTTCGGGCTGCAACGTTCATGTTGCAGACTTTTCAGATGACGAGTAAGGTGCCTTTAGGTTGTGGTTCTATACTCAGTGATGCCGTTGGAGTTGATGGACTCACTTATCTTCCAAGCCTTCCGCTGTTATCGTTATTAGACGGCCTTAAGCCATATTTATTGTAATAAGTTCTCTTTTGAGACATTCGATGTAATAAGTGTGTGATTGCTACTCTGTTATAAATCCTTCAAGTACTGTGCGTGTCAGCATTACTGATCCAGGGATGACACTAAAGCACAGAGATCAGACTGTTTGAGGTCTGGTCGCTACAAACTATCACCATAGACCATCCCAAAGGTCTTACTTGGCTCAAACACTAATTAAAACACCAAAGCACAACTACTAAAGAGGTAATAATGTGTATTTTCATAAAAACAGAAAATAAAAATATTGGGTTGTCTCCCAACAAGTGCTTTTCTTTAAATCCTTTTAGATAGACATTGATAATTTTAGCGATGCTCACATGAAATATAACAATTGAAACACAAAGAGAACATCATGTAGGATGTGAAAAACAAGTTTAAGTCTAACATACTTCCTATGCATAGGCATTTTATAAGCAAACAAAATATCAAGACAAGCAAAAACTAGCATACGCAAGGAAGAAGAAAGAAACAGTAGCAATCTCAACATAACGAGAGGTAATTTAGTAACATGAAAATTTCTACAACCACATTTACCTCTCTCACAATAATTACATGTCAGAAAATATTCAAATTCAACAATATAGATATCATATAAAATTTTCTCTTCATGATCCACATGCATGCAAAGTTGACACTCTTCCGAAATAGTGGGATTAACATTAACTAAAGTCATGACCTTTACAATCCCACTTTTATTAAAAAAATCATAAGATTGAAGACTCTCCAAATATGTGGGATTCTTTTTTCCTAGAGTTGACACTCTTCCAAACCCACTTTCAATAATATTGCAAACATATTCATCACGAGGCTTAAATAAATTTTCAAGAGCATAAGAAACATCATCACCCCAATCATGATCATTGGAATAAATAGTGGACATAACAAAACTAGCATCCCCAAGATTGGGGTTATGCATATTATTAGCACAATTTACATTAATAGAAATTATAATAACATCATTGCAATCATGCTTTTGATTCAAGGAACTATCAAGTATGGGTGCAATAGCAATAATATCATGTTTAACATAAGTAACTATAGCAAATTCATCTCCATAAGCATTATTAATGTTGGCATCATGGCCATAATAATAGCAAGCATCACATTCATTAAGAGGGGATATTTCAATCAAATCAATGGAATCATAATTATCTATAGATTCATGCATATCATTATTTTCTTCCAAAGCAGCGAACATTCTTTCAATAAATTCTTTAACATAGACATTATGAGCATAGTTTTAATAGCAATATTTAAGTATGTCAAAATTTTCAGATTTGTAGAGAGTAATATCATACTTTTCAATCAAAGAAGCAACTTCATAAGCACCCTTAAAAGTAACAAATTCTACAATTTGTTCGATATCATAGTAACTATAAACACCTTTGGCATAAGAAGATACAGTTCATTATCATTAAACTCACATAGGTAGGTAAGGTGTTTTTTAGGGTTCTTCGAGCAACAAGTAAAATCATAAATTTCACATAGGTTCCAAGCATAACATAGCAAACAATTTATTTGATTCCATAAGAGTCCCCCCTTTTAAGACAAATGGTGATGCACAAAATGAGCATGCTCATCTAATGATTTTCCGTCAACTAAACTAGTGTGGGTTTTAGCACGAGCACATATGGATCAAAGATGATCCAAGTAGAAAACTTTAAGTGGACCCATAAACCTTTTGCTTTATAATTTGCAATAAACACAAATTATACTAAGCAAACAAGCAAATGAGCAAGTAAGACATAAAGACAAACAAAAAAGGCGAATAAAAAGGCAAATATTTTTGTATTTTTCTGAAAACATTTTAGAAATAGGGGTGAGGAAAACGGGAGGCAAATGGAAAATAATGTAAGTGCAAGAGATGAGAGTTTGTGTTAGGTACTTGGTAGGCTTGATGTAGAACCTCCCTGGCAACGACGCCAGAAATTCTTCCTGCTACTTCTTGAGCGTGCGTTGATTTTTCCCTTGAAGAGGAAAGGGTGATGCAGCACAGTAGAGATAAGTATTTCGCTCAGTTAAGAACCAAGGTATCAATCCAGTAGGAGGCACAAGCAAGTCCCCAATATATGCACCTGCACAAACTAACAAACACTTGCACACAACGCAAAAAAGGGGTTGTCAATCCCTTCACGGTCATGAACAAGAGTGAGATCTAAAAGAGATAGGTATAAACAATAAATAAAATAGGAAACTAAAGTAAATATAAATAAATTGCAGCAAGATATTTTTGGGTTTTCTTGTTTATAGATCTGAAAATATATGATGGAAAATAGACCTGGCAGCCATAGGTTTCACTAGAGGCTTCTCTCTTGAAGATAACATACGGTGGGTAAACAAATTACTGTTGAGAAATTTATAGAAAAGCGCAAAGTTATGACGATATCTAAGGCAATGATCATGAATATAGGCATCACGTCTGTGAAAAGTAGACCGACTCCTACCAGCATATACTACTATTATTACACACATCTAGGGTATTAACTTCATAAGAACGGAGTAACACCTTAAGCAAGATGACATGATGTAGAGGGATAAACTCAACCAATATGATATAAACCCCATCTTTTATCCTTGATGGCAACAATACAATACGTGCCTCGCTACCCCGTCCGTCACTGGGTGAGGACACCGTAAGATTGAACCCAAAACTAAGCACCTCTCCCGTTGTAAGAAGAACCAATCTAGTTGGCCAAACCAAACCGATAGTTTGAAATACAAGGATATCTTAATCACGCATAAAAGAGTTCAAAGAAGACTCAAATAATATTCATAGATAATTTGATCATAAATCTACAATTCATCGGATCTCAACAGACGCACTGCAAAATAAGATGACATCGAATAGAACTCCAAGAACATCGAGGAGAATATTGTATTAAAGATCAAAGAGAGAGAAGAAGCCATCTAGCTACTAGGTATGGACCCTTAGGTCCGTGGTAAACTACTCACCCTTCATTGGAAGGGTAGAAAGGTTGATATAGAGGCCCTCCATGATCGAATCCCCCTTCGGCAAAGTGCCGGAAAAGGGCCCAAGATAGGATCTCACGGGAACAGAAGCTTGCGGCAGCGGAAAAGTATCTTTGTTGTGCCCTCTGGTATAGTGAATATTTGAAGATTTATAGTGCTGAGATTAGGTCAAGACGGTCGACGAGGGGCCCACAAGCCAGTGGGCACGCCCCATGGCTTGTGGCCACCTCGTGGGTCTTCTGGTCTCCTCTCCAAGTCTCGTGGGTTTCTTCTGGTCCAAGAGAAATCACCCTAAGTTTTATTCCATTTGGACTCAATTTGATATTCCTTTTCTATAAATGTCAAAAACAAGGAAAAAACAGAAACTGGCACTGTGCTCTAGATTAATAGGTTAGTCACAAAAATAATATAAAATAGCATATTAATGCACATAAAACATCCAGAACAGATAATATAATAGCATGGAACAATTTAAAATTATAGATGTGTTGGAGACGTATCACTATTGAGTATATCAATGAATTATATGAATTATATCATGCCATCCTGTATACTTAGACAACATGTATGTGAATTATTTCATCCCAACCTATTTTAGGAAGACATCATATAGTTATGTCATGTCATCCTGCTTAGATAGTCACCGTATGTCGAATTATGCCATTCTATCCTGTTTAGTTATCCATCGTATATCTGAAATTGTGTCATGCTATCCTGTTTAATCAGTCATCATATATGTGAAATTGTGTCATGTTGTCCTGTTTGGTTAGACAACATATATGTTAATTGCCACATCTGTCTATTATAATGTTTGTACATTCAATTTCTTTTCTTGTTTACCAGTCATTTGAATTGGAGGTGGTGCTTGCAGTATCTAAGGGAGTAAAAACATGTTCTTATTAAAAGATGGTGCTACACGTTGATGCAGATAGAACCATGGTTGTAGTGGCCCATGAACTAGCCCCACCACACATAACCGAGACTCTTGCAAATTGTACCCCTACACCGTTGGACAGAGAACCAGCTACACCCGTCTAACCCCAACCCCAGCAGTAACCCACTTCTAGTTGACACAACACCATGTCCACCACCGAGTACCCCCACACGAGCAGTTAGTAAGGCAACTACAGTGCCCAAAGCATGAAGACCACCAGAACGAACCCAAACTCCATGTTGAAAGCAGAAGAGCAACAATTCTCAGGTCAGATTTTGTAGCTATGGTTTATACTCATTTGCTCTTGCATCACTGTATTTACTCATACCAACAAATTTCGAATTTGAAGGATCCAATAGAAACTCCAATGGTGCAACGGGTATGTATTAAACCTATTTCTTTAACTGGATTGTTGTTCTAACTTCTTCCTCTATGTTGATTTCGATTTCACTTGTATACATAGTGATGTTCTCATGTCATGCACATTACAACTGTCGTTAGTGTTGTGTAGTTTCCCACACTTATATTCTATCTATGCTGCTTTGTCTTACACAAATATGATTTCAACTGTGCCTCTATCTCGATTTCACAAAATAAACTAGAATGATATAGACAATATAGTGACCATGGTACATAGATATATGTTTGTTTCATAATGTTATCCTATCCACCTTACTATTGAACCGGTTTACCAAAATGAGTTTCATATACTACATGATAAACATGTGATGTGTCTGCTTGTTTCTCTTGTATAATGCCGACAGAATATTGGAGAAGAGCACCCCATTATGCAATAGTAGAGAAAGTAATGCAGATAAGGTTCAAGATAGTGACAGAACCCTGTTAGTCTCAAAGAAAGCTGATAAAAAATATCTTGTACATAGTGAGACAACCCCAAAGTCATGCCTTGATGTAGTGTTCGAGTTACTTGCCACTACCGCCGGCACAAGCTCTTCGAACTCACTGCCTGAATCAGTTTGGCTTCTTGACTCTTAGCTACAAGCTGAAATGCATGAATCAGTTGTGCTACGACAAGAAGCCGAAGGACTGAGGAAGTCCCTGCAGAATTCAGATGCATACTTTCTGGTGCAATAACAAGCATTGGATGGTTTTAGTGCCAAACAAGAGAAAGCTAATAAGCTTGCTAAGCTTCTTGCCAGCATGGTGGGTACCTAGGATATAGTTTCTTGAGCTCTTCTGAAGTGGTTTCAGTTCTCGACTTATTTTGTTGCCGCGTTTATGTGCGCTAGTGGCCAATTTAGACGCCTGGTGTATGTAATATGCTGCTTTGTTCACTATATTTGCACTAGTGGCAAACTTTGATGCCTAGTGGATGTAATATTTGTAATAGCCATAATAGCCCAGCATAAGTTGCTTGCTTATTTATTTGCTTATTGTCTTGTTTATTTGTTTGCTTGTAGTCACTTTGGTTCTTTTTCTACGGTTTGCTAGTTGCCACATTTTTTTTGAGAACTAGGCCATAATAACCATGATCCACATATGGACCATTTTAACCATGGTCCTGCTACCTGTTGTACTGACCATGGACCAACTATCAGCCGTCGAATTCATGGGCCTTCTACGGGCCATCGAATTCATGGGCGTTCTATGGGCCGCATGATCGATAGGCCAAACTTGCGCCATACTATTCGTGGACCAATAACGAACAACAATATGGGCCGTAAATGGTATAAAATGGGAATCGTCCATTTATGGGCCCGACCATAACGGGCTGTTAACAGGCCGGTATGTATCACAGGATTAATTCCATCGACAGGCATAACATGCCATTAATGGACTGGAAGAGATGACGCTATGAAAACGGCCCTATGGTTTAACGGCCGCAAACGGGTCGACTGTAACCACAGGCTGAATTTGGCCCATTAGTGAAACAAACCGGTAAGAGTTCGTAAATAATCGAGGGCTAGAAATGATCCCAAGAATAAATGTGCCCTTACAATCTTGAAAGATAACATGCACTAGAAATGGCCCAACTAAAAATGGGCCGTTAATGGTTATAAACTGATATAATGTTCATTATGGGCTAGTTTCACCACGGGCCGTTAAAGGGCCAAGAGTTACAAAGGGCCTCTGATACGTATCCAACGTATCTATAATTTTTTTTATTGTTCCATGCTATTATATTATTGATCTTGGATGTTTTATTTATATATCATTTTTTGGGATTAATCTATTAACCTAGTGCCCTTTGCCACTTGTTATTTTTTGCTTGTTTTTAGTTTTGCAGAATATCAGTACCGAACGAAGTCCAAATGCCACAAAAAAATTTGGGGAGTTTTTTCCTTGCAATAAGAGACCCTAGAAGCTTGGGAGAGGATGAGAAGATGGAGCAGTGGCCCACGAGGCACCAGGATGCGCCTAGGGGGGTGGGGCGCGCCCTAGTGGCTTGTGGGGCCCATGTGGCTCCATTTGACCTAACTCCGCCTCTATAAAATCTCTACAGTCATGAAACCAACATAGGAGTCCACGAAATACTTTTTCTATCGCTGCAAAGAAAGTTCTAGAACCACGAGATCCCATCTAGAGGCCTATTCCGGCACTCTGTTAGAGGGGGAATCGATCACGGAGGGGCTCTACATCATCCTTGCCGCCCTCTGATAAAGCGTGAGTAGTTTACCATGGACCTATGGGTCCATAGTTAGTAGCTAGATGGCTTCTTCTCTCTATTTGATCTTATATATAATGTTCTCCTCGATGTTCTTGGAGACCTATTCAATGTAATGACTTTTTGTGGTGTGTTTGTTGGGATCCGATGAATTGTGAGTTTATGACCAGATCCATCCATGAATATTATTTCAGTTTTCTCTAAACTCTTTTATGCATGATTAAAATAGCTGTGTAATTCTCCCCGATCGATTGATTTGGTTTCGCCAACTAGATTGATTTTTCTTGCAATGGGAGAGGTGCTTTGTAATGGGTTCGATCTTACGAAGCTCAATACCAGTGACAGAAGGGGACACGACACGTATGTATCATTTCTATTAAGGGTAAAAAGACGGGGTTTACCCATACATGGGTTTATCTTTTCTACATCATGTCATCTTGCTTAAGGCGCCACTCCATTTTTCTCATGAACTTAACACACTAGATGCATGTTGGATAGTAGTCGATGTGTGGAGTAATAGTAGTAGATACAAAATCGTTTCGGTCTACTTATCTCAGACGTGATGCCTATATATGATCATTGCCTTGGATATCTTCATAATTATTTGCTTTTCTATCAATTGCCCAACAACAATTTGTTTACCCATCTTATGCTATTTTCAAGAGAAAAGCCTCTAGTGAAAACTATGGGCCCCGAGTCTATCTTTTATCATATGTTAAAACCAAAATACCTTGCTGCATTTTTCTTTTATTTATTTTATTTTTTGTCTGACCTATCTATCAAAAACTATACAATTTAATCTTGCTTGTGACCGTCAAGGGATTGACAATCCCTTGTTCGCGTTCAGTTGCAAGGATTTGTTATTTGTGTGCAGGTGCTGCTAATGAGTTGTTGCTTGGTTCTCCTACTGGATTGATAGCCTTGGTTCTTAACTGAGGGAAATACTTATCCTACGGTACTACATCATCCTCTCCTATTCGGGGAAATCCCAATGTAGTTCACAAGGAGCAGCCTCATATGGGCCGAAAGAAGTCAGGGGCCATCAACGGGCCGGAGGTTACAATGGGCTGAAATTATATTGGATGACCCATATGAGCCGTTGGGCCGATTTCAGAAAGGCTAAAATAGGCCGTGAGTTAGCGGGTTGTAACATCCCAAAATTTACAATTTCAGAATGCTAATTACTTAAATAAGATTTATTAAAAACTTGCTTGTGTTGTTTGCTTTTAGCTCTATATTTGTTTGGGATTTTTTTAAGTTTACTGAATATTCAAATGAGAGGGAATAAAAGGACATTCCCAAATATTCCTTTCTCATATCATTTGGGTTTTTATATTTAAGACAAATCCAACTCAAAAATAAAATCAATGGAGAGAAGGTAATATGACTCCTTCAATATAAAAAGCAGTTGAAACTGTTTTAAAAATAATTTGAATATTTTGTATGCGTTCAAATATATTTTTGGACTTATTTATAACCGTAATGTTATTATAGAACATTTATAAAGCCCCAAATAGTTTTTAATGCGTATTTTATTACGTATATGGGCTGGAAAAATGTTCACTTTTACGTATATTCGTAATACTATTTAAATAAATGTTTGGTAATTTTTAGAATTCGTTTGATATTTGTATTTGGCCAGATATAGCTCATGTTATTAATAAGTCAACAAGGTTCCTAGATTTTATGTTCACTGGGCTGCACAACGCCCAGCGGTGCAACCATTCCTATTATCCGCTCCACAATGCAACTTAGCAGCAGCGAAGAACCGCTATTTCCTACCTAGTTGGGATGAGCCACATTTCCCCCTATTTTTTTCTCTATTCTCTTCTGATTGGACTGTTTGCTCTTGGCCCAACAAAGGTTCATGTACGCTCCTCCTTTTCCTTCACTCACAGAGTCAACAATGACCACAATCCTTCCATCGCATCTATTTCCTGCATCCCAAACCCAACGAAGTCCATCCATAAATATCAAAGTTGAAGCACGCCAGACCTTTTTCGCTCCTAAACACACCCAGCCTCTGCCTTACGCGTACTACATGCTGAAGCCGATACTCCTTTGCGCAACTATCGCTGGATACCTTCATTGGATTGCTAAGATCCATCGGATCTACATGTAAAATCTTCATCGGGTCGTGGATGCTTCAACATGAAAAATTTCCTCCTCGTCAAGGAAAATCCATTCAGAGAAAGATATTCAACTTTCATCAACTGTACCCCTCTATTTTGGTAATCTAAGTCTGAGGTATTCCCGCGTGAATTCACCAAATTCGTCGCACTAGTTTATTATTTTTCTAATTCCTTTTACCAGCGGCTGCAACACATTGTTTTGCACAATATTGGTATTCAAAATTTTCTATTTTGAGTAGTTGCATATATCTAGGTTAAATTGACCTACACTGGAGCCATCTAATCTAAAAATATGGTGCACTTTGGGTGATCCTCTGCTGAAACCGTAGATATTCTCACGATCTGTTTAACAAGGCACCTCCACTCACGCTATCTATTTAAAACAGACGTTTGTTAACTGCATATCCAATTCGGCGAACGTCTGACTTTTCCGGCAAAATTATTTCTTCTTCTATTTTGTCAACTAGAGACCATCTATATTGTCGATCCTCTCAATGAGCTTTGTATCTAAACTTTGCCAGTATATTGCGAAGAGCGTGGTTGTGTCAACGAGATATTACTTCTTAATCAACTATGAGGCAAGTTTGCACTTTTGATTTTGCTCATCCTATATACTGCTATGCATGTGTGGTTTCATGATATGATATATGTTTGGCCTGCTATGTGTATCCCGCGTTGTCGTGTTTTGGTATTGATTGTGATATCTGATGGTGTGATCAACTTGTTATGGTAGACGTGGGCATGTGTCGAGTGATCCATGAAAATGGCAAGTTTTGTAGCCATAGGCTTAGGCTATTTAACCAGGTGAATGCGTCACTGGCAGATCACTCTATTGTCCCTAGAGAATGCGCCATTGACAGAGCACACTTGAGGCGAGGTATTGGTTTCGGAACATAAATTAGGTGAATGCATCCTTGACAGAGCGCTCTATTGTTCCTAAAGAATGCGCCACTGACAGAGCGCACTTGAGATACTTCTAAAGTTCTTGTCAGGTTTATTTAGATTCTTTGGGGTTATCATGGGCGAATAAATTTGAATCGGTTGAAAGTTCAGTTAGTGGAGGTAAGTGAAGACATTCTTCTCCAAACTAACTTGAGTGTTTTTTGTCATACTTTACTTGTGGATGTAGGTTTGCTATATCATTATGTGTGATTTGCCAATTCATTCAATGTATTAACCCTTGTGGCTGCAACTTATCATGTTGCAGGATTTTTAGATGACCAGTGAGATACAGTAGGGTCGCGAGTCTTCACTCGGCATTTTCGCCAGTGGCGTTGACGGGACTCACTATTTCTTATGCTACATTTCCGTTGTTATTGTTAACTAAAGTTAGCTATGTGCTACTCAGTTTGTAATACTTTATGAATTCTGGATCATACATTATATTAAATGATACACTTGTTATTTGATATTCATATGTAATGTGTGTGCTAGCGAGATGATCCAGGGACTAGCATAGTGAGCACAGAGACATCGAATCTTATCAGATTCTGGTCTTTACAGATGGTATCAGAGCAATGTGTTAACTGTAGGTGATGACCCTAAAAAATGGATTAGGAATTCCCTAAGAGTAAAGAGTCAAAAACTTACTTTACAACTTGTTATCTACTTGTTAGTTCATACTCTTGTACTCATATCTTTTCGTTTCAAGTATAGATTACCCCTGTAGTTATAGTAGTCTCATTTGAGGAGTTTTAGTTGGCAGACCACCACTATTAAGTTGAGTTCAATAAATGATTCACGTATAGTATGATGAGATCATATCTCTAGTGGATATGACCTTACCTGTAGGTTTTGTTTGTGTGGTGTGATTTGTGTGGTTTGTTTGATTTGAAGTTCTGTTGTTATGGTATGCATCTGGTAGTGTATTCCCTTAGGTCTTTATTCTCTCTATATCCTAATATATGATGCAACCTAGTGATGAGTTCAAGATTAACCACATGCGCTAGGATCCGACATGAAGCAAGAATAATCTTGCTGAAGAAGAACCCTGGAGGAAGCTATAATTCTTTAGTAGATGTTTTATAGTAGTTAACATAAACCCGAGAGTTGACAGGAACGATAGATGTTTTGTTTGGCATGCAGAACAATGCATTTATCCGAAACCAGTTTGTGAACAAGAGTTTTCTTGCCATGTTTGTGAGGATGCCCGAATGTTAGAACGCGAGAATTTCTAAACCTTATACAAGGTAATGATCTGGGTGCAGAATGGATTGATCACCATGTCGACTTGCTCTTATTATTCGCTCTTGCTATGTGGGATGGTAAATCTAGAGTGACTTACCTATAGTAGAGTGACGACGAAGTTAAGCCTTCGACCTTAGAATGGTGCGACATTTGACCCTTGTAACAGGCAACTGTTGCCAATAGTAGGATTTACGGTGAGAATGAACCAAAACCCATTTCTGCAGGAAACCCAAAGGATTATGCTTGATGACCACCATGAGAGCAACAATAGATGTTTAGTAGTGGCACAAGATCTATTCACCATGGAGGTTCAGTATTAGTAAGACCAATTATTTGGATGAAGGATTCAAGATCACAATGGGGTGTAGGCCATATATTTGAAGGATGGCATCAATGGAGTTAGATTTTTGAAGACCTAGTGACTTTGATTA
>NC_057810.1:404188956-404223291 GCF_018294505.1 Triticum aestivum | reverse complement strand
ACCTAACCTTTTCTTTCTAGCCTCTTCAAATCTCGAGGATGAGGTTCATTTTAAAGGTGGTAGATTTTTAACATCCCAAAATTTACAATTTTGGAATGTTAATTATTTAAATAGGATTTATTAAAAACTTGCTTGTGTTGTTTTCTTTTAGCTCTACATTTGGTTGGCATTTTTGTAAAGTTTTCTTAATATTCAGATGAGAGGGAATAAAAGGACATTCCCAAATATTTCTTTTTTGTATCATTTGGGTTTTGATATTTAAGACAAATCCAACTCAAAAAGAAAATCAATGGAGAGAAGATAATACGACTCCTTCAATATAAAAAAAGGTTGCAAATGTATTGAATAGTTTTTATGTGTTCAAACATATTTAGAGACTCATTTATAACCCTACTATTATTATAGAACATTTATAAAGCCCAAAATAGTTTTTTTGAACAGTGTTATGTATATTTTATTTCGTATTTGGGCTGGAAAAATGTTCACTATTACATATATTGGTAGTACTATCTGAATAAATGTCTGGTGATTTCTAGAAGTCGTTTGATATTCGTATTTGGCCAGATATAGCTCATGGTATTAATAAGTAAACAAGGTTCCCGGATTTTATGTTCGCTGGGCTGCACAGCGCCCAGCAGCGCAGCCATTCCTATTATCCGCTCAACAGTTCAACTTTTAGCAGCAGCAAACAACCGCTATTTCCAACCTAGTTGGGCTTACCCACATTTCCCCATATTTTTTGCTCTATTCTCTTCTGATTGGACTGTTTGCTCTTGGCCCAACAAAGGTCCATGTATGCCCCTCCTTTTCCTTCATTCACACAGAGTCAACAATGACCACGGTCCTTCCATCGCATCTATTTCCTGCATTCCAAACCCAACGAAGTCCATCTTTAAATATCGAAGCCGAAGCACGCCAAATCATTTTCGCTCCTAAACAAATCCAGCCTCTGCCTTACGCGTACTACAGGTTGAAGCCAATACTGCTTCCCTTTGCGCAACCGTCGCAGGATACCTCTCCATGGATTACAAAGATCCATCAGATCTACATGTAAAATCTTCATCGGATCGTGGATGTTTCAACATGAAAATTTTCCTCCTCGTCAAGGCGAATCCATTTAGAGAAAGATATTCAACTTTCGTCAACTGTACCACTCCAATTTGGAAATCTAAGTCAAATGTATTCCCGCACGAATTTATCAAATTCGTCGCGCTAGTTTATTCCTTTTCTAATTCCTTTTACCAGCAGCTGCAACACATTGTTTCGCACAATATTCGTATTCAAATTTATCTATTTTGAGCAGTTGCATCCATCTAGGTTAAATCGGCCTACGATGGAGCCATCTAATCTAAAAAGGCGGTGCACTTTGGGTGATTCTCTGCTGAAACCGTAGATATTCTCGCGATCGTTTAACGAGGCACCTCCACTCATGCTGTCTATTCAAAACAGATGTATGTCAACTGCATATCCAGTTCGGAGGACTAACGTTTGACTTTTCCGGCAAAATTATTTCTTCTTCTATTTTGTCAACTTGAGATCATCTATATTCTCGATCCAAGTCAACGAGCTTCGTATCTACACTTTGTGAGTATATTGTGAACAACGTTGTTGTGTCAACGAGATATCACTTCTTCATGAATTGTGAGGCAAGTTTGCACTTTTGATTTTGCTCATCCTATATACTGCTATGCATGTGTGGTTTTATGCTATGATATATGTTTGGCCTGATATGTTTATCCCGTGTTGCTGTGTTTTGGTATTGATTATGTTATATGATGGTGTGATCAACTTGCTATGGTAGACGTGGGCATGTGTCGAGTGATCCATGAAAGTGGTGAGTGTCTATAGCTGTAGGCTCGAGATTTTTAACCAGGTGAATGTGTCACTAGAAGAGCGCTCTATTGTTCCTAGAGAATGCGCCATTGACAGAGCGCACTTGAGGCGAGGTATATTTTTTGGAACATAAATCAGGTGAATGCGTCCTTGGCAGAGCGCTCTGTTGTTCCTAGAGAATGCGCCACTGGAAGAGCGCACTTGAGAGACTTCTAAAGTTCTTGTCAGGTTTATTTAGAATCTTTGGGGTTATCATGGGCGAATAAATTAGAATCGGTTGGAAGTTCAATTAGTGGAGGCAGCTGAAGACATTCTTCTCCAAACTAACTTGGGTGTTTTGTTTGTCATACTTTACTTGTGGATGTAGGTTTGCTATATCATTATGTGTGATTTGCCAATACATTCAATGTATTGACCCTTGAAGCTGCAACTTATCATATTGCAGGATTTTCAGATGATCAGTGACATATAGTAGGGTCGCGAGTCTTCACTCAGCATTTTCGCCAGTGGGCGTTGACGGGACTCACAATTTGCTTATGCTACATTTCCACTTTTATTATTGAATAAAGTTAGCTATGTTCTACTTAGTTTGTAACACTTCATGAATTTTGGATCATACGTTATAGTAAATGATGCACTTGTTATTTGATATTCATATGTACTGTGTGTACTAGCGAGGCGATCAAGGGACTAGCACAGTGAGCACAGAGACATCGAATCTTATCATATTCGGGTCATTAGAGATGGTATCAGAGCAATGTGTTGACTATAGGTTGTGACCCTAGAAAATGGATTAGGAATGCCCTAGGAGTCAAAAACTTACTTTACAACTTGTTGTCTACTTGTTAGTTCATATTCTTGTACTCGTATCTTTTCGTTTCAAGTATAGATGGCCCCTGTAGTTATAGTAGTCTCATTTGAGGAGTTTTAGTTGGTAGACCACCACTATTAAGTTGAGTTTGATAAATGATTCGCGTGTAGTATGATGAGATCATATCTCTAGTGGATATGACCTTACTTGTAGGTTTTGTTTGTGTGGTGTTATTTGTGTGATTTGTTTTTATTTGAAGTTTTGTTGCTATGGTATGCATCTGGGTAGTGTGTTCCCTTAGGTCTTTGTTCTCTTTATATCCTAATATATGCTGCAACCTAGTGATGAATTCAAGTTTAACCACATGTATTACGATCCGACACGAAGCAATCACAATCTTGTTTAAGGAAGAACCCTGGAGGAAACTATAATTATTTAGTAGATGTTTTATAGTAGTTAACGTAAACCTGAGAGTTGACAGGAATGATAGATGTTTTGTTTGGCATGCAGAACCAATGGATTTATCCGAACCCAATTTTTGAACAAGAGTTTATTTGCCATGTTTGTGAGGATGCTCGAGTGTTAGAACGCGGGATTTTCTAAACCTTATACAAGGTAATGATTTGGGTGCAGAATGGATTGATCACCATGCCGACTTACTCTTATTATTCGCTCTTGCTATGTGGGATGGTAAATCTAGACTGACTTACCTATAGTAGAGTGACGACGAAGTTAAGACTTCGACCTTAGAATGGTGCGACGTTTGACCCTTGTAACATGCAACCGTTGCCAACAGTAGGATTTATGGTGAGAATGAACCAAAACCCATTTCTGCAGGAAACCCAAAGGATTATGCTTGATGACCACCATGAGAGCAACGATAGATGTTTAGTAATGGCACAAGATCTATCATCCATGTAGGTTTCGTATCAATAAGACCAATTATTTGGTGAAGGATTCAAGATCTCAATGGAGTGTAGGCCGTATATTTGAAGGATGGTATCAATGGAGTTAGATTCTTGAATACCTAGTGACTTTGATTCTAAGGGTGGTAGCACCCCCCCACACTCTCGAATGATCGATGGAAATTCAAGAAGAATACCGAACCTAACCTTTTCTTTCTAGCCTTTTCGAATCTCGAGGACGAGATTAATTTTAAGAGTTGTAGATTGGTAACATCACAAAATTTACAATTTTGAAACATTAATTATTTAAATAGGATTTATTAAAAACTTGCTTGTGTTGTTTGCTTTTAGCTCCAAATTTCGTTGGGAATTTTTTAAATTTTATGAATATTCAAATGAGAGGGAATAAAATAACATTCCCAAATATTCCTTTTTCGTATCATTTGGGTTTTGATATTTAAGACAAATCCAACTCAAAAAGAAAATCAATGGAGAGAAGGTAATATGACTCCTTCAATATAAAAAATAGTTGGAAATGTTTTAAATATAATTTCAATATTTTTATGTGTTTAAACATATTTTGAGACTTATTTATAACCTAATAATATTATAGAACATTTATAAAGCCCAAAATAGTTTTTTGAACAATGTTATGCGTATTTTATTTCGTATTTGGGCTGGAAAAATGTTCACTGTTACGTATATTGGTAGTAGTATTTTAATAAATGTCCGGTGATTTTTAGAATTCGTTTGATATTTTTATTTGGCCAGATATAGCTCATGTTATTAATAAGTAAACAAGGTTCCCAGATTTTATTTTCACTGGGCCGCACAATGCACAGCAGCGCAGCCATTCCTGTTATCCGCTCAACAGTGCAACTTAGCAGCAGCCAACAACCGCTATTTCCTACCTAGATGGGCTGAGCCACATTTTCCCCTATTTTTTCTCTATCCTCTTCTGATTGGACTGTTTGCTCTTGGCCAAACAAAGGTCCATGTACGCTCCTCCTTTTCCTTCGTTCGCACAGAGTCAACAATGACTACGATCCTTCCGTCGCATCTGTTTCCTTCGTTCCAAACCCAACGAAGTCCATCCATAAATATCGAAGCCGAAGCACAGCAGACCTTTTTTGCTCCTGAGCACACCCAGCCTTTGCCTTACGCGTACTACAGGTTAAAGCCGATATTGCTTTCCTTTGCGCAACCGTCGCTGGATACCTCTCGGTGGATTACAAAGATCCATCGGCTCTACATGTAAAATCTTCATCCGATTATGGATGCTTTCACCTGAAAATTTTCCTCCTCGTGAAGGCAAACCCATTCGGAGAATGATTTTCATCTTCCGTCAACTATACCTCTCCAATTTGGCAATCTAAGTCAAAGGTATTCCCGCGCGAATTCATCAAATTCGTTGCACGAGTTTATTTTTTTTCTAATTCCTTTTACCAGCGCCTGCGACACATTGTTTCACACAATATTCGTATTCACTTTTTTTTGAGCAGTTGCATCTATCTAGGTTAAATTGACCTATGCTAGAGCCATCTAATCTAAAAAGACGGTGCACTTTGGGTGATCCTCTGCTGAAACCATAAATATTCTCACGATCCATTTGACGAGGCACCTCCACTATGCTATCTATTCAAAATAGACGTTTGTGAACTGCATATCCAATTTGGGGGACAAACGTCTAGCTTTTTCGGCAAAATTATTTCTTCTTCTATTTTGCCAACAGGAGATCATCTATATTGTCGATCCAACTCAACGAGCTTCGTATCTAAACTTTGCGAGTATATTGCGAAGAGTGTTGTTGTGTCAACGATATAGTACCTCTTCATCAACTATGAGGCAAGTTTGCACTTTTGATTTTGCTCATCCTATATACTGCTATGCATGTGTGGTTTTATGATATGATATATGTTTGGCCTGATATGTGTATCCTGTGTTGTCATGTTTTGGTATTGATTGTGTTATGTGATGGTGTGATCAACTTGCTATGGTAGATGTGGGCATATGTCAAGCGATTCATGAAAGTGATGAGTGTTTATAGCCGTAGGCTTGGGATTTTTAACCAGGTGAATGCATCACAGGCAGAGCGCTCTATTGTCCCTAGAGAATGTGCCATTGACAGAGCACAAGTGAGGCGAGGTATAGTTTTCGGAACATAAATCAGGTGAATGCGTCCTTGGCAGAGGGCTCCATTGTTCCTAGAGAATGCGCCATTGAGAGAGCGCACTTGAGTGACTTCTAAAGTTCTTGTCAGGTTTATTTAGAATCTTTGGGGTTATCATGGGCGAATAAATTAGAATCGGTTGAAAGTTCAATTAGTGGAGGTAGCTGAAGACATTCTTCTCCAAACTAACTTGGGTGTTTTGTTTGTCATACTTTACTTGTGGATGTAGGTTTGCTATATCATTATGTGTTATTTGCCAATACATTCAATGTATGGACCCTTGTAGCTGAAACTTATCATGTTGCAGGATTTTCAGATGATTAGTGACATATAGTAGGGTCGCGAGTCTTCACTCAGCATTTTCGCAAGTGGGCGTTGACGGGACTCACAATTTGCTTATGCTACATTTCCGCTGCTATTATTGAATAAAGTTAGCTATGTGCTACTTAGTTTGTAATAGTTTATGAATTCTGGATCATACATTATAGTAAGTGATGCACTTGTTCTTTGATATTCATATGTACTGTGTGTGCTAGCGAGATGATCTAGGGACTAGCACAGTGAGCACAGAGACTTTGAATCTTATCAGATTCGGTCGTTACATGGTTTGTAAATGGTCTTTATGCGAACAGGCCACTAACAGGCTTTCCATGGGCCGGCCCGCTAGATTTTGACCAAGTCAAACTGGTCGGCCTTTTTAACCTAAATGGGCCAGTGTTGGGCCGTGACACATGTTGATGTATTATAGGGGCCTCCTGTCCAGTGGATGGTTCACATCTGTCCCAACGTAGTGCTGACACGAGGTTCCTTCTACCAATGAGAATTTTACATGTGGAAAAATCGCCATTGGTTGATGCTATTAACAGGTTATCAGATCCATAACAGGACCTGATAGCTTAAAAGTGGTCCATTACAGGGAATGCCACATGTTGGTTTCCCTTAACGAAAGCACTTCTATGTGATAGAGGCGAGTGTGTCCCATCCTTTGATGGGATGATAACTACCGATTTGGTGGAGACGACTTTGACGATCCGACTATGACCGTGCAACAACGCTGCGCCTTAGCAATCACTAAACCAACTCTGAGAGGTTATTGACCGTGAAAGAGCACGAATCAACCTGACCACGAAGGTCTATTCCTGCCTGCTATCGAAGAACAAGCAAGAATATGATAATGAAATTTGAATATTGCGAATATATATAAAATATTGATAAAAGTGGGGATCCCAAAGCGGTCTTCATCTGGTCGTTGGATACAAACGAAGTACACAAAGTTGCGTTGGCTAACTTTTAACTAAACAAAATCCCAAGGAAAAAGCTACTAGATTGATCTACTTATATAGGAGCAAGGGGTGGTGGCCAAGGATGTGGGAGGACATCCCAATGCAGCCTAAAACTAACCCTAGGTCGTATAGGGCCCATGGGCCCAAGTGGAGGCGATGCAACACCTCTGGATTTGTTGTTTGACTCAGATTCTACTGCAGCGTAAGATTGTATCATCAATATCTTAATGCTCCGTCCGAATTTGAAGGCGAATGCGATTGGGTTGGAAAGTGCATGAAATAAACTCTCCAACAAAAAAAAGAATCACCTAATTTAGAGACCAGATGAGAGAGCACGTTTTGAGTCAAGTATGTCTATGAAGTCTGAATCTGAGTCCAGAGCATGAGAGACTTGGACTCTATCTTCTATTGGGCTAAAAGTGACGTGAGAGAACTTCTGGAACAACACCTAAATGCCTCTTTTCCCCTTGTCTTCATATGTGGATTGTACAAGTGTCCGGTAGTTCTGGAATTAGGCAAGAAACAAAAATAGGTGAAATACTTTTGTCTGTATAGCATAAATAACTTATTGCATAAGTTTTATCAGAAATCACCACAGATAAATACCCATATGCAATATTTGTGATCATATCCAAGGTAGACATGTCCTCATCATCCTCCCCTTCTTGAAAACAAAGCCGTCCTCGGTGTTACTTAATCTGGAATGTGGCTAACAAAAGAGGCAAGGCGTACATGTTGTATATGTATATTTTATCCATTTTTACTTCCCTTGGTTTTTACACATATGACACATGTATACATGAGTAACTTTCATAGTTCATAAAATATAAAGCCAAAATATTATCATAAGAAGTAGAAGGCATGAAAATATTGCAACTCAGTTTGCACATATAAGTGAAACTCTTATTCATATCAAAAGATTGACGATGTTCATCATTAAACCATCCCAACATTGGCGAATAAACTTTACTTGCATCAAATTTACATGCTATAACATGCTTAAATAAGGAATTGTGCAATAGGTCATTTGACGTAGAATCATCACCAAGATTAGAGGTCATATCAAAATGATTAAACATTGGCACAATTATTTTCGAACATATTTGATCCAAATCTTATTTAATCCCTGATTCACATGGTTCTTTCACAGTTAATTCAATGGGTGCACTCGACATTGTTGATATTGCAGTTGTTTGATCACATGGCAAAGTCAAATAATCATAATAGTCCTCTGAAATGAGTAGTGTGATCAAAGTAGTGGGTAGCTCATCACATGGTGCATTTAAATTGACAAGGCATTCATCATTCTCATATGGAGGTGGAAAATCATTACCTTTGTCATTATCTCTTATGATCAACTCTAATTATGTAGGCACTCTCGATGGTGATGTATCATATGGTGGAGGTGATGTAGTCCTCACAACAACAGATGTTTTTGTCATAGCACGCCTAGTAGTAGAAGGAACATCTGTATCAACTCTTGGAACGTGCACCTTGCGCTTGTTCCCCTTGTGGGCAACACTTCGTTTTATTTCCTATTCAGCTTTGCAAGCAAGATGAAACAATTGGTCCATAGGATAAAACTCTTCATGAACTAATATCTCCTTAATATCTGGGTTTAATCCTCCCCAAAATCTATCCATAAAATCTTCTTCACTTTCTTCTAAAAATGAGTGCAGCAAGGTAGCTTGTAAATCATCATAGTATTTTTTTACGGTGTCACTGCCATGGCTTAAGTGTTGTAGTTTTTTTAATAATACCATGAGTGTAATAAGTGTCAATGAATCTATCTCTCATGACAAGTTTTAAACCATCCCAAGTAGTAGGTATATAGTCAAGGTTTAACCAACAATGTTCACTCCACCAAACAAAAGCAAAACTACCAAAAGTACTAACTGCAGCTTGAAATTTCCGACGCTCATCAAAATTATGGGAAGCAAATATAGAATTTATTTTGTACTCCCATTCAATATATAAATCAGGCCTAAAATGACCATTAAAGGATGGCATGGAAACATTAACCTGACCATGCACATTCTGATGTCCTTGCACCTCTCGTGACAGTTGTATTTTCTTAGGTGGTGGCAAGTCTAATGTAAACAGAACTCGAAACTCTAAAAGAACTAGACACTAAGACCAGCAACTTGACACGACAATGCAACCGCATATTCAACAAAGCAAGAAACTAAATAGAAAATTGCAAAAGGCTCAGATTGGTTCGGATATGATGATCTAGTCCTAATTTTGTGTGGCTTTTTCTTCGACAATATGTAAGAAAAAAAATTCTAATCTATGGAATACTGGAAAATTCTCACTGAGCAACCTGAAAACGGATACCCCTTGATAGAGACGAGGGTGTCCCGATCTTTTGATAAGATGATAACTATCGATTTTGTGGATACGACTTTGATGGTCCGACTACAAACGTGTAATGACGTTGCGCCTTAGCAATCGCTAAACCAACCCCAAGTGGTTAGTGACCACGCAAGACCATGATCAACCTGACCGTGAAGGTCTATTCCTGCATGAAATTGAAGATCAACCAAGAATATGATAATACAATCTGAATATTGCAAATATATATGAAATATTGATAAATGTGGGGATTCGAAAGTGGTCTTGGTCTGGTCGTTGGACACAAACTGAGTACATAATGTTGCGTTGGCTAACTTTTAACTAAACAAATCCCAAGGAGAAACCTACTAGAATGATCTACTTATATAGGAGCAGGGGGTGGTGGCCAAGGAGGTGGGAGGACATCCAAAGGCAGCCTAAAACTAACTTGGGCCGTACAAGGCCCATGAGCCCAAGTGGAGGTGATGCAACACCTTTGGACTTGTAATTTTACTCGGATCCTACTGCAGTGTTAGATTGTTTCGTCAATTTCCCTAAAAAAGATTGTTTCATGAATATCACAATACTCCGGATGAATTTGAAGGTAAATCCAATTGGGTTGGAAAGTGCACAAAATAAACTTTCCAACAACAAAAAAGAATCACCCAATTCGGGGGCTGGATGAGAGAGTTATTCGTGTTTTGAGTCAGGTATATCTGTGATGTCCGAATCCAAGTCCAGAACGTGAGAGACTTGGACTCTATCTTCTCTTGTACTACTAGGGAAAACCTTATACACAGAATCTTACCAGCAGCGTCCCAATCTTTCGATGAGATGATAAATATAGATTTGGTGGAGCTGACTTTGACAACCCGACTACAAACATGCACGACGTTGTCCCTTAACAATCGCTAAATCAACTCCGAGAGGTTATTGACCATGATAGAGCACGATCAACCTGACCACGAAGGTCTATTCCTGCAAGAAATCGAAGAACAAGCAAGAATATGATAAAGCAATCTGAATATTGCAAATATAGATGAAGTATTGATAAATGTGGGGATCCTAAAGCGGTTTTGGTCTGGTCGTTGGACACAAACGAAGTACACGAAGTTGCAATGGTTAACTTTTAACTAAAATTCTAAGGAAAAAGCTACTAGATTGGTCTACTTATATAGGAGCAAGGGGTGGCGGCCAAGGATGTGGGAGGATATCCCAAGGTAGCCTAAAAGTAACCCTAGGTCGTACAAGTCTCACGGGCCCAAGTGGAGGTGATGCAACACCTTTGGACTTGTAGTTTGACTCGGATTCTGCTCCACCATCAGATTTTTCGTTGATAACTCAATGATCTGGCTGAATTTTAAGGTGAATCCAATTGGGTTGGAAAGAGCACAAAATCTACTTTCCAACAAAAAAGAATCACCCAATTCGGAGTCCGTATGAAAGAGTTCTTGGCGTTTTGAGTCAGGTATGACTATGCAGTCTGAATCTGAATCCAGAATGTGAAAGACTTGGACTATATCTTCTCTTGGCCCAAAAGTGATGTGAGAGGACTTTTTGAAGAATACCTAAACATCACTTTTCCCCTTATATTCATATGTGGATTGTACAAATGTACCATACACCTGCAATTAGAAATGACACAAAAGTTTGTGAAGTATTTTTGTCCTCGATGACATAAATAAATTATTGCATAGTTTGCATTAGAAATCACCTCACAAATATACATGTATGCAATATTTTTGGTCGTATACAAGGTATTCATGCCCTCATCATCCTCCCCTTCTTGAAAACAAAGCCGTCCTCGGCGTTGCTTAATCTGAAATATGGCTAACAAAAGAGACAAGGTGTACATTTGTATCTGTATATGTCATTCATTTTTTACTTCCCTTGGTGTTTGCACATATGACACATGTATACATGAGTAACCTTCATAATTCATAAAATCTAAAGCCAAAATATTGTCGCAAGAAGTAGAAGGCATGAAAATATTGCAACTCAGTTTGCACATATAAGTGAAGCTCTTATTCATTTCAAAAGGTTGACAATGTTCATCATTAAACCATCCTAACATTGGTGAATAAACCTTACTTTCATGAAATTTACGTGCTACAACATGCTTAAATAAGCAAACATGCAATAAGTCATTGGTCAAAGAATAATCACCAAGATTAGAGGTCATATCAAAATGATTAAACATTGGTTGTTTTGCATCAATAGTTAATTCAACGGGTGCACTCAAAATTGTTGGTATTTCACTTGTTTGATCAGATGACACATTCATGATAGTAACACGATTCTCTAAAATAGGTGTTGTGTTCAAATTAATAGGTAACCTCAACACATGATGTATTCAATTTAACTAGGCATGCATCATTCTCATGTGAAAGTGGAAAATCATTACCTTTATCATTACCTCTTATGATCAACTCCGATGATGTAGGCACTCTCGGTGATGATGTGTCACATGGTGGAGATGATGTAGTCCTTGCAATAACGGATGTGGTTGTCATAGTATGCCTAGTAGTTGAAGAAACATCTGTATCAACACTTGGAATGTGCACCTTGTGCTTGTTCTCCTCGTGTGCAACATGTCGTTTTATTTCCCGTTCAGCTTTGCAAGCAAGACTAAACAAACGGCCCATATGATAACACTCTTCATGAATTGTTATCTCATGAATATCACGGTTTAATCCTCCCAAAATCTATCCACGAAATCTTCTTTGCTTTCTTCTAAAAATGAGTGCAACAAGGTAGTTTGTAAATCATCATAATATTTTGTTATGGTGTCACTACCTTGTGTTAAATGTTGTTGTTTTTTAATCATGCCACGAGTATAATAAACATACACGAATCTATCTCTCATGACATGTTTTAAACCATCCCAAGTAGTAGGTATATAATCAGGGTTGAATCGACAGTATTCACTCCACCAAACTGAAGCATAACCAGTGAATGAACCAACCGTGACCTTAACTTTTTTACAATTAGCAAAATTATGGGATGCAAATATATTATTTATGTCAAACTCCCATGCAATATATAAATCTGGTCTAAAATGGCCATTAAATGGTGGTATAGAAATATTAACCTGATCATATGTGTTTGGATGTTTGTCTACCTCTCATGATGGTTGTAGTATTTGCTTAGGTGGTGGCACGTCTCCCACAATCGATGACACCCAAGACCTAACAACTCTAGAACCTATCATAATTAGCAGAAAACCAGAAACAAAACTGGAAAATAATGTTCTTATGAACTACTAGGATGTGGTGGTAAAACACTCACAATCTAGCAAATATCAATGTCTTACAATGTATTACCATACAGTAGGTGGTGACCGGCAACCAACAGTGTCAAATAACTCCAAATATTGAGAAAGCAATTTCTAGGTGAACGTAAAATGCATGGTGTAGAAATATGTGGAGCTGGGTTGGCTATATATGGTAGAAAAAGATTAGCAATAATCAATTCAGAGACGCATGATGAATAAACGCTCAACGACGGTACTGTGCTGGTCCTAGGCTAGACCGGACTAGAGACGCGAGCCTAGAACACTAATGAGGTCACAGCGTAGCACAACTAGCATCAATAAAGGATATGAACTAGCTCTAGAAAACAAGATAAAGTAAATATCACAATAGCAATAAAGATAATGATGTGAAACAACTGCCAAGCAAGATATACCAACAACTTTCTCTCAAACTTTCCTCCGGAATAGTTTGTGCCAATTTTCTGATAATTTTTCTCAAGAACGGCACTGACTCAAGCTTTAAAAAGCAAAAAGAATCACTCAATTCGCAGTTGATATGAGGAGTCAAACAATTCTAAAACTGGCCTGAAAAACTGGAACAAGCTATATTCACGAACTTCGGGGGGCAAAAAGACCTTTTTAGAAGCCGATTTTGAGGTGTCAAATATTCACCAAGCTTATGCAACTATTTAGATGCGGCTCGTCGCTAGCTTTAATTTGAGTACTCATGGAGCCAAAAAAAGACTTCATATGAGGAAGATACACCTGTTTTACTGAACAAAGAGCAAAACAGATTCGAAACCGAATTCAAGTACGAGATTGAGTCTAGATAGATCCAAATTTTGTGTTTTTTCTTCTCTGTTTTTATCTCACTTTTTTTCTCTTTTTCTTTCTCTCCTTTTTTTCTCTAACTCCTTTTCTCTCTCTTTCTTCTCTGTCTTTTTTTTTCTCTCAACCTCTTTCCAAAACAAACTAGATAAGATGTAGATTGGATCAAGCACAGATGCGAAGGACCTCAACTATGATTGTGAAAATGAATGGTGGGTGGCAAGTGGTGGAAATTGATGGATGTGGTGGTGGACAGTGGAAGGGATAATGATGCAGCAGCGGTGTGACTAATGTGAATAGAACTTGAAACTCTAATCGAACTAGACACTAAGACCAGCAACTCGACACGATGACGCAACCAATAATTTAACTATGCAAGCAATGAAAATAAAATTACAAAGGCTCAGACTGGCTTGGACAAAGGATGAATGGAACTAACTTTTTTTCTGGCTTTTTCTTGGACAATAGGTAAGAAAATAAAACTAATCTTGGTATAACCGGAAATTCTCACTGAGCAACCTGAAAACTGATACCACTTGATAGAGGTGAGGGTCCTGATCTTTCGATGAGAGGATAAATATCGATATGGTGGAGCTAACATTGACGACTCGACTACAAACGTGCACGACATTGCGCCTTAGCAATCGCTAAACCAACTCCGAGAGGTTATTGACCACACTGGAGCACTATCAACCTGACTACGAAAGTCTATTCCTGCAAGAAATCAAAGAACAAGCAAGAATATGATAAAGCAATCTGAATATTGTGAATATAGATGAAGTATTAATAAAGGTGGGGATTCGAAAGCGATCTTGGTCTGGTCGTTGGACACAAACGAACTACACAAAATTGCAATGGCTAACTTTTAACTAAAATCCCAAAGAAAAAGCTACTAGATGGATCTACTTATATAGGAGCAAGGAGTGGAAGCCAAGGAGGTGGGAGGATGTCCCAAGGCATCCTAAAACTAACACTAGGTCATATAAGGCTCATGGGCCCAAGTGGAGGTGATGCAACACCTTTGGACATGTAGTTTGACTTGAATTCTACTGCTGCGTCAGATTGTTTCATCGATAAATCAACATTTTGGCCAAATTTTAAGGTGAATCCAATTGGGTTGGAAAGAGCACGAAATCTAATTTTCAACAAAAAAGAATCACCCAATTCTGAGTCCTTATGAAAGAGTTCTTGACGTTTTGAGACAGGTAAGTTTGTGTAGTCCGAATCTGAATCCAGAATGTGAGAGACTTGGACTCTATCTTCTCTTGGCCCAAAAGTGACGTGAGAAGACTTTTTGACCAATACCTAAACATCTCTTTTCCCCTCATCTTCATTTGTGGATTGTACAAATGTACCATACACCTGCAATTAGAAATGACACAAAAGTTTGTGAAGTATTTTTGCCCTTGATGACATAAATAAATTATTGCATAGTTTGCATTAGAAATCACCTCACAAATATACATGTATGCAATATTTTTGGTCGTATCCAAGGTAGTAAAAATATAAGGCGCTACTGCTACTTAGCAGTAGCGCGTGACAACAAACTGCGCTACTGATATCCGCATAGCAGTAGCGCGTCAGGATGAAAGAACGCTACTAATACAATTGTCGCGACGTTGCCGCTAGACTAGGTATAGTAGTAGCGCCGTTTTTGTAACTGCGCTACTGCTACTGAACTTAGCAGTAGTGCTTTTCACCAACCCTCGTTGCTTCTAAGTTTAGTCCCCTCCTTGAAAATAAGTTTAGCCCCACCTTGCTCTGCGAACAGGGTGTTCACCACCTTAAATATGTTACTTCTCAAATTATCACAACCACTTGGTCTTCATTGAACTCTATATGTAGGATTTGTAGCCGCAATATGACTCTTCACCGGTTCCCAAACCAATGAGGACTCATATTGACAATTTAGATTCCACACAAAAAGATCATCGATGACCAATGTATTTTTGATGTTTATTTTTTACATGCTTAGCCTTAGCAGTAGCGCGTTTATGCAGAAGGTAGTACTATTATCGGCATAGCAGTAGTGCGTCAAGAATAAACATCACTACTGCTATGGCGTTTAGCAGTAGCGCTTTACCCTAATGCGTGTTACTGCTAAAGCCATCCTATCTTCTCCAACCGGCCGTGCGTCATCCCCCCTTTCCTCTCCACTCTCACTCTCCCCCGCACCCCTCGTCGTCCACTACCACCGACGTTCGACCCTCCCCGACCACCGTCGTAGCCCGCCGCCACCAACGCTCCTGCTCCTCCTCCATCAAGGTAGTTCCTCCATCCCTTCTCCTTCCACCTCCCTCCTCTCCTCCTCCCTCTCCCGGTTGCTCCCTCTCTCTCCCTCCTCACTCCCACCTCCTCCCTCCCACCTCCCTCCCTGCCTCGTCCGTCCTCCCTTCCCTGCCTCATCTCTCCTCCTCTTCCATGCCTCATCTGTCGGCCTCCTCTCTTCCACCCTCACTCACCCCTCCCTTTGTTCCTACTCCCTCCACTTCCCTTTGTTTTTGAAATTTTAAGAATAGAAATTTTTAG
Source organism: Triticum aestivum (assembly GCF_018294505.1). Classification (NCBI taxonomy): domain Eukaryota; kingdom Viridiplantae; phylum Streptophyta; class Magnoliopsida; order Poales; family Poaceae; genus Triticum; species Triticum aestivum. Next base: position 404,207,345 of record NC_057810.1, on the reverse strand, counting down.
GTATTAAATTTAGTAATAGAAGTAAGAAAAATTAGGGTAGAACTAGGGTAATAGAATTTTTAGCAAGTGTTTAATAAAAATAGTTTATTTAGTAAGTGGTTAATAGAACTAGTTTATTTAGTAAGTGGTTAATAGAACTAGTTTATTTTGTAAGTACTCAATAGAACTACTTTATTTAGTAAGTGCTTAATAGAACTAGTTCAGAGAGAGAGAGAGACCTATATTGGCAAATTTCGTTATGTCAGGATTATATATAAGATATTCTGAAATGTTTTTGTTCATATTTTCAACCACTGAAATGCAATGACAATCAAGTTTGAATGCCCACACGATGTAGATATAAACTTGTATATCTAGTGTTGCTCAAATACGATATGTGCTTGCCCAAGTGGCCGATGTTTGCAGGGAACACCTCCGAGCGGCCTATGTTTTGCCGGAGTGTTGATTAATTCTGTTCTGGCACATTTCAGGCGCTCGATATGTCCTTTTTTAGCAAAGGTCATGCCGATTTTTCTTTTGCAATTTGGCATGGCTTGTGCTATAATATAGGAAATATCGAGTGCGTTGGAAATGCCAGAAAGATCATTAAACGACATTTTGGGTTTTGTCGTCGAGTTATAATCTTTGAATTTTGAACATAGGAGATGTCTGATGACGATGGGGATCCCAGAGTGCGGGTACTGCTACAATGACCGGGGTTTGTGCGACAAGTTTCCTCACCTGCAAAATGATAGGTTTTTCACCGTGAAGCTGCAAGAGACCTTTGATGTTTGTACAGTACAAATGACAAGCATTTCATCATAATTAATATCATCACTTGTGCTTCTTTTGTTCAATGTGTAATTTCTGGATTTTTTTTCAATTCGATTAGTACATCTCGTGCCATGCTAGACCATATGTATTGGAGAAGCTTGGTTTTCGAAGACTTTTAGAATATGGACATGAGGAGGGCTCACTTAAGAACTAAATATGGTTATGAGTTTCTGGTTAAGCTGTACAATGCGGTCAATCACTCCCATTTCGGTTGCTCTAATTGGGAAGCCCTCTACAAGGCATACAGATTTGAGGAGGGCATGCAAATAAGATTTGATATTCGTCCCAAAGATTATTATGATGATGATGATAATATCGACATCTGGGTGGATGTGGATATGCCTCCAGTTTTGCCTAGATGTGAGTTTTTCAAACTAATTTGTTAATTTAAGTAATTTATATTGTTAATTTAAAAATATTTGGTGTTCGTCGGTACTAAACTTATTTATTTATAATTGTCAGCTTATTTCTTATCTTCAAGAAATACTCGAAAGGTTGTAGACAGCACATACTATAGCTATGACTCTGAGCTTAATTGTGAGGAAAAAGGTTATTTTGTCTCATTCATAGAAGATGTTGAGGCCTTTGAAACCAATCACTCTATGAGCCCAAATTTTACTAGATACGTGCCACTAGTCCATAAATTTATTGATGGTAACTTCATTGCCAAAAACTTGGTAAGATTTTGTTAATGATGGTAACTTCATTGCATACATTATTCTTAAGTAAACTACATTGCTAACTATATATGTTATATTATTTTTTCAACAGAGGCTCCCGAAGGAGGTTGTGCCTGACTTATTTTTTATCGAAGGTGACATGCATATGGTTAGGTTACGAATAACTCCTTCGAAGGCTTACCACAGTGCATACTCAATTTCTTCAAACGATGGAAGGCTCAAAATCAAACAATGGAGCAAAGTGATGAATGCGCACACACAACTAATTGAAGACAAAATGAATGTGCGCAAGCCACAAGTTGGAGATAGGTTTATCTCCATTCTCCATTATGGAGATGGACCGGTTTATCTGTTTTGTGGTATTCTACCTAGGAGAGAGGAGTATGTCCTAGGTATTAAGAACAATTAGTTAGTGTTGATTATATAAGACTATGATGATGATAAGTTGTTATTATGTGCTACAATGTGTTAGATTTGATGAGGAGGAGGAGGAGGAGTAGTGATTATGAGTACTATGATGATGATGTTCAGGAGTTGTTATTATAACTAGTGACCAAGTTGTTATATGATGTCTCATGGACGAAAATGATGTTGATGAGGAGTTGTTATATGACAATGATTTATTATGATGATAAGTTATTAAAGATATGATGATGATGATGATGATGATGAGTTTTCATATCAATGGGTGAAAGAACCGCGAATTAGATTCAAGTGGATGGATCCAAAGTGACCAAGTTGGATTACCACAACTTGGTCACTTTGGATCCATCCACTTGAAACTAATCTGTTGTTCTTTGACCCAATGATGTAATAACTCATTATGATGTAATAACAATCTCTAAATTGCTACTATATGAAAACTTGTATAACGGTGTATGAATATGACATAAAATAAAAAAGAAATAGAATACTGCATAATAGTAGTAGCGTGTGTCAGAGGGGTGCTTCTAGTAACTACCAGTAGCACGTTCTTGAGACAGCTCTACTGCTAAGTAGGTATAGCAGTAGCGCTGGAAAACAAACATTACTGCTATATGTTAGCTATAGCACCTTATGAGTAGCGCGGTACCCCACACTACTGCTAGCCAGAAACGAGTGCTACTGCTAGGCTTTTCCCTAGTAGTGTTGTCCTAAAAATGACGTGAGAGAACTTCTTGAACAGCACCTAAACACATGTTTTTCCCTTATCATCATATGTGGATTGTACAAGCGTCTGGTAGTTCTGCAATTAAGCAAGAAACAAAAATAGGTGAAATACTTATAGCATAAATAACTCATTGCATAAGTTTTATTAGATAGCACCTCAAATAAATACGCATAGGCAATATTTGTGATCATATCCAAGGTAGCCATGTTCTCATCACCATGACGCGCCATTTATCGTCATGGAAGTGGACACTTCCTTGATGCTAATTTTAGTTTTGTCACGGAACACTTCTATGACAACACATGTATGACTATTTTGATTATGTCAGAAAATCATCATGGATGTACATGCACCACAGAAATCGTGACCTACTTTGACAAACACGTATCATCACAAAAGTTTTTTTTGTAGTGAAAGTAGTATCATATGCATGATACTAGTATATGATATTTTCCATTGTGACCAGCCTTAGAGTTCTCACATATTTGAAATGAGTTCGAGGAGAGAGAGAGAGAGAGAGAGAGAGAGAGAGAGGAATGAACATTAATGACATGGTATATAGAGCTAGAAATTATTGTATGGATATGTTTACAATTGGTTGTAAGGTCTCATTTGGTTGCACAAGATTCAAATCCTCCAGGAAAAAGCCCATGGGATAGATCTGCCCTGGCCATCCAGCAGACCCATTTGGGCCCTTAGATGTTCTTTTGTCTAGTCCATGCCACCTCCCTGGGTGAGAAATACACACATCTGGATGTTAGGGAGGAAATCTGCATCTTTCATGCATCTATCAGGCCCCAGCTCTGACGAATCTGAAGAAATGAACATTTACACTATGCCTCGTCCATTTTCATTACCTAGTCTCGCCGTACCGCTTCGTAGCGTGGGTAGTTCCTCCAAGCCATTGATCCTCCATCCGACGTTGTTCTTCACCTTTCGACAAAGGTCTACTCTCCCTTTCTGCTTTACTACTTGTTAGCTACTTTCCCTTGCTATTTAGGCACCATTCGGGATCGTTGTGTGTCGATGTGGAGAAGGCGATCTATGGGGCAACGCTACCCCTTTCCTGGTTCGGCAAGGGGCTGCACCCAACACAAAGGGCAAGAACAACGAGAGACACATCTAATTTTACCCAGGTTCGGGCCACTGAGAAGCGTAAAACCCTACTCCTGCTTTAGTGTATTGATTGGGTGTGTGCACAAGTACACGGAGCGCTATCTCTCGGCAAGGAGCAAAGAGAGGCTGCTACATAGGTACATATGCATGGGGTTGCTAAGGGTTCGAACCCTTGTAAAGGTTGCCCTTGCCCTCCCTTTAAGCTCAAGGGGTTACCATAGTGGCAAAAGGGTCATTACATGATGCTCTATTATATAATTAATAGAGAAGAAAAATAAGACACCACGTTCTTCCACATATGCTAAAATAATATACATCGTTGATTAGTAATTTTTACGATTGAGATTTAAAGATATTACGTTACTCCCCAAGTTGAATTGACACGTACATGGTGCATTAATAAGAACTTGGAATATAAAGGGAAAAAACTACAACTATGTTTTTCTGAAAAAGGTTGCCGGGTACACACATATGCACATCCTAGAGTCCAAAATATGCATGGGAGGAAGTGTTGCATGTCCTAATAGGAAACAAAAGAAGAGAGAAGAAACTGTTGCATGCTAGGTAAAGAACACTACAACTAAGTTTTTCTAAAAAAGGTTGCCGGACAAACACATGTACACGTCATAGAGTCCAACAGATATTCCCTCAAATAAAAGAGTCCAGCACATATACGGCGTGAAAGCGTTGCAAGATGGAAAGAACAGAAGGGGGGAAAAGAAGTGTTGCCATGTACTGCTACAAGCTTTTAGAAAAAGCAATTACTGTTGGGATTAAATTTGGAAAGGTTCTATGTTGGATGGGCTGCTATATCACCTTTCTCTTCAAATCGAATACTCTAAGATGTACTCCATGTTCTTTGTATTTTATTAAGAAGCCCATTAGTATACGCATCTCTCTTAGTAAAGTACAGTAGTTGAATAAAAAGTTCTCTAGACAAAAGTCATGCCTGAAAAGAAGCAATAGCATGCTCGCAATATATGGATGACACGTAAAAAAAGACTCAGGTAAAAATACCTTCGCAGGGAAAAATCTTTGCATGATCCTAAAAATGAATATGTCTTTCTTTTTCACAATTACAACAAGAATAAAATGGAAACATCAATGTGGCCTACGTATTTAGTTAGACTGAATCATCTCATTCATCGGATATAACCTAGACCCTAATTATAATGGTCTAGCCTAAATATAACATATCATAAAATATCCATGTGAAAAACTAGGATTCTAGAACTCACGGGAAGAAGGAATAGTAGGCCGGACTACATTTCATGTGCTGGTCTAATGGCGACATCATGGACCACATCAGTAAATGGAATACCTGTTATGTTTCTTCTTCCATCGGGCACCGTCTAGGAAAGCAGTGTGTTCATGTTAAAAAGGAAACAAAAACTAGAGAACAATTGAGTTTGTTTGTTCGACCGGCTCCATAAGCTGCACATGACAACAAACTTTAACTAACATTTAATGTGGACACAACTTGCACAATAAATTCATTATCCGGACGGCCATCTCGAGCAATTGGCACATTATTGGATACATGCAATGGCATCTCACTAAATATACTTTGCAAAAAACTAATATATCACCATATACAATTACTATTTTTTATCAATTAAATGGCCGAATATGAAAAATATATTTTAGTAAGTCATAGTACATGCCTTGGTTGTATTGACACCAGCTACAATGATAGGGGCTAAGTATAAGAACTAGAGTAAGAAGAAAAGGATGTAACATTGTGTCATGCCAGCAAATATAAGAGTTGGAACACAAATCATTTATATCTAAACATGTAAGTAATATAATTGGCCTCTCACAAATAATTTAGAAAGGATAAAATCATTCGGTAATCTATAAAAGTTTATATTTATACAATAATAGTGAGCAAAGCTATGCACTAAAAAACATGTCTAAATATGAAATGACAACTACGACAATACTTAATCTAGCCGTGCAGATGCACAGGTCACACTGCTAGTTATATAGAAACAAAACTTTCATACCTAACTCTGCTAGCTAGGACAAAATGCATTAAATGAGTTTCTAGGTGTCGCGAGGAGGATGGATCCAGGCAAGGCTGCTGTGTCGCTTGCCCAACAGCCTCTCTATTACGCTGACATGCCATTAGGACGGGTGTTGATAAGGGTAATTCCTCTTCCAGCGGGCTGCCACGTGCCCGACAAGCCTCACCAAACCATCTGCAGGTTCGACACCTCATCTATGGGAGACTATCTACTCGGTGAGCCGCCACCAGGCAAGTCTTTGCCAACCACACCAGAAACCAGGGGGCGTGTACATTGGTGGGCCGCCACCAGTTTTAACTCGGGCAGGCCCTCAATCATACGTGGCTCGGGATAACTGTCATCTTTTGTCATCACTCCCTCATTTTACTGCGCCCCTCCCCCATGGTGCGGATTGGGTGCGGGACATGGGATTGTGTCCGGGAAACTGATCCACGAACACCTATGGGGCCGGCGGACCGGGCCCCTTTCGGTTCGGCGGGGGGCGGAGGTCGCACGAAGAGCAGATCGAGGCGAGGCACACGAGCAGTTTACCCAGCTTCGGAGCTCTCCGGAGAGATAACACTCCTACTGCTGCTTGTCTGGTTGTATTATCTGGTGTTCTTGCTCTCGAAAGAGAGGGCGTGATGTTTTCTGGGTTACGAATGAATCGAAGCAAACTGTCCGAACCCCCTCTACGTTGCGCATGGGCCTCCTTTTATATGCTAAAGGGGTCACCGACAGGTGGTAACGCAGAGGAGGGTAAAAACGTAAAAAGCGAGGTAGTTGATACAGTTACTTGTACAGTGCACCCTACCTAACCCTGACGGCAGGGCACAAGGGCATTAAATGCCCGTCTGAGTCGCCCGAACAGTGCAGAAAAGGACCGTTAGGGGCGCCACCGTTCGCCACGATGGCGATCTTGTCAGCTTCGCATGCCACTGCGCACCGCTGGCTGCACAGCTTCCCGCCACGCGCGCTTGGAGAGGCCCCCAGAGCGACACGTTGGTGGATGCGCTGGAGCGTGGGCACAGAGTGGCCGCCTGTCGCGGCAAGCGCCTTGCCGCTGTTTCTATCTTGCCGGGTCCAGAAGCTCGTCGCTCACCGGGCCTCGGGGTACCTTGCTTAGTCTTCCCGGCAAGCTCCTCTTGCCGGGGCCTTGTTGGCTTGCCGGAGCGCGTGGCGCGTCACGGCAAGTTCCTTGGAGCGCCTTGGTTGGCCTTCCCGGCAAGCTCCTCTTGCCGGGGCCTTATCTCCTTAGCTTAAATACTTTGTTCTTGGATGGCTCCAAGGGAACCTTGGGGGATCTTGGCGTTCGCCCAGCAAGCCTTTGCCGTGGGGTGCTGCAACTGCCCGTGCACAAGTTCGGGGTACTAGGGTACCCCTATTCTAGTACACCGACAGGAGCCCCCGGGCCTGGGCCAGACACGGTGCCGAGCGCTGTTGGGCCAGGCCCAAGACAGGGCACGGGCACACGCGGGCTGGGCCACGCCAAATCTTGCTCCGTATCCACCACGCTCTCTCATAACGGCACGCGTTGATTGCGGCATCGTGGGAGAGATTGTGGGTGGTTGTTTATTTGGAAGGCCGAAACGTCCGCCCCGTCCCTCTTTATAAGCAGAGGAAACAGGGGGAGTTCGTTCCCCCTTGCTAGTTGCTGCTACTTCTTCTTCACAAACTCCGCCGCTCCCCCCTTCTTCTCGAAGCCGAGAGAGCAGCGCTCCGCCCCTCATTGCCACCAGCATCACCACGCCGTCGACCTTCCCCACCACCTCCGCCATGGCCCCGAAAGCCGACAAGGGAAAGGGCGTGAAGTTGGCCGAGGCGCAGCGGCTCGCGGCACTGCGGAAGGAGCGGGCGATCTTCACCCCCCATCTCGGCGTGCAGGAGCTGAGGGAGTACTTCTACCTCTTTTGGGCGATGGAGACACGTGCGCATCCACGCACGAGGGTACTCCCGGCCGCTGCCTCGGAGTTGGCTCCAAACGGGTACCCATTCTTCGCGCTATTCTTCTATTGCGGGCTCTGCTCACCCTTCTCGGAGTTCTTCTGTGACATTATGAACACATATGGCTTCCGCCTCCTTGACTTCACCCCCAACGCTGTCCTGACCATGGCAGTTTTCGCACATTTGTGCGAAAACTTTGTCGGAGTCCATCCTAGTGTTGCCCTTTTCCGCCACTACTTCATACCTCGGGTAGAGAGAGGAGAGCCGCTTGCCGGAGGGATTGCTTGGATCTCGAGAGTCGGCAAGAAGGAGGCGTACTTGGAGGGTGAGCTCCGCAGCAAGTGGGAGGAGTGGAGAGCGGAGTGGTGCTGGATCATTGATGAGAATCCGCAGCCCTTCACCGCTGTGCGCCAAACTCCAATAGTGCGCGGCAATGACTGGAGCAACGTGGCCCCGGAAGACGAGAGGCTGAAGATCGCCATCACTAGGATTCTTCGCCTCAGGCTTGCCGGGCTCACCGTAGGTGCTGTCGGGGCAGATTTCCTCCGCCGCCGCATTGCCCCCCTGCAGGAGAGGGGGAGGCCCGCTTGGGAATTCAAGAATTCGGCGGACATCATGAGGCTGCGGCCGGGCCTCAACTACAACTTCACCGTCTTGGAGCTGGACGCAATGCTCTTGGAGTTATTCAAACGCGACCCCCAGCACCCATTCACACTGCCGAGGGGCATAGTTCCTTTGTGCAATAACTCTTCGCTTGACCGGATCCGCGCCATGATGCCGTTGTGCGATTCACACGGAATCGTTCCAACTTGGAAAGAGCCTACGGATGACGTTGTACAAGCATTCTTCGATAACTTAGAGGAGGTGCTGGTCCACGCTGACGAGTAGAAGAGCCTCACCCGTGACACCACCGATGAGGAGCTGCAGCGCATCGCCACTAGGGCGGAAGAGGTTGCGGCTGCAGCTGCTGCGGGCGCGTTTGGGTTAACTGTGGAGGAGGCGGAGGCTGCGGAGGCGGCAAACCTTGCCGAGCGCGTGGAGTTCATGGGCGAGGAGGAGGCTGCCAGTTCTGAAGCCGAGCCGAGCGAGGCCGGCGAGGAGGAGGCCGAGCCTTCAGAGAACTTGCCGCAGGCGGAGCCCCCGGCCCCGCCAAGGAGGCGCCTTCGCAGGGCCGGGGACGCAGCGGGGCGGCAGCCGGCTCCACAGCCGCCGAGCAGCGCGACGCGCTCTACCGCGGTAAGCAATGTTGCCGCGGGAGCGCCTCACGCAACAGCGGCAACTGGAGCGGGATCTTCCCGGGCCACCGCCACCGCCCCCGCCAAGCGAGCAAGGGACCCTACTCCTCCACCTCGCCGCACCGGAGGAGGGCCGGACTTCGATCTTTCCGCGCTCAGCTCCGACGAGGAGGAAGAAGAGTGAGTTTCTTTGGTGCTCTTATAATCCTTCAATCTTGCCGTTTATATCTTGTATCTGACTTGCTCCAATCTGGACTCCTTTCTTTTCAGGACGCTGGCCTAGAGAGCGGCGAAGAGGGCCAAGGCCGCAGTGATCGTCATCGAGGATGACCCCATCGTGTCAGCAGGAGGTGGGTCCGAGACCACCTTGACGGACCCGGCAATCACCCCTCAGAGCAGCCCCCAGCGCAGCCCCCAGCGTAAGTTCATAGTTTAGCCTTCTGCTGCCGGGCGCGCTTGAGTGCTTTTTCCTTTGTTGATATCTTGCTTGTTGACTTGTGCAGGAGCAGAGCAGCCTCATCAGGAGCGCTCGGAAGCTGGTCCCGAAGCGCCACCTGCTTCGACTGCGCCGCCAAGGGAGGAGTCCCCGGCAAGGGAGTGCTCTCCGGCAAGGGGGAACTCTCCGGCAAGGGACGGCACTGCTGATCCTGCGGTGACCGAGGCCGCAACTGCAGATCCCGGCGCAGGTAATCCACTTGCCCAGAAACTTTCCCTTGGGTTCTGCTTCTTTCGTTTTTCCTTTCTTGGATTTTTGATTGATTTTCCTCCCTTCTTCGTTCTTCAGACCCATCTGCAGCTGAGCCAATGGAGACAGAGGGCGCCGGCGAGGAAGGGGCCGGTGTTGACGAGGCCGCCGGCGAGGAGGGCGCCAGGGCTGCCGCCGCAGAAGCCGGCGAGGGGTCGGGCGATCGCACTGACGACCCTGAGGCCGCAGGAGCGCCAGGCGCTGCATCGACCGCCGATCCCTCTGCTGCTTCTGCGGAGCCGGGCTCCGAGGAGCCCCAGCCCGATGCCTACTTGAAGGCCGGTGAAGATATCTTCATCAAGCTACCCTGGGCGTCGAGCTCCAGGGCGCCGGTCGAGGGGGAGACTTTCGACGGGGAGGTGCTCGCCTCTGCTGGGCTGTCGTTGGTTGACGCGCCCAGCAGCAGCAGCGGCGAGCCTGAGGAGGAGCAGCTGCTGCGGAAGCTGCTGTCACTCTACCGCACCCGGCAAGCCAAGCTGGCTTCCCGGGAAGCGCTTGTCGTGAAGGCGGGAGTTGACATGGAGAAGCGCGCGGAGGAGCTCCGGGGCCAAAATCAAGAAGCTCTCCGGTCCCTAGCGCAGGAGCGGGAGCGACTTGACGAGGAGCGCACGGCCTTTCTTCTCGAGAAGGCCGAGGCTGAGGAGGAGCAAAGGCTGGCCGCCGAGAAGCAGTCCGCGCGGGAAGGTGAACTAGTGCAGCGGAAGGCTAACCTCGACAGCTACGAGGAAGAGCTCGCTGAGCGCAAGCAAGCACTTGGCGGGGCGCTCAAGGAGGCAAAGGACGCTGCGGCAGTTGCAGAGGCCGCCAAGAAAGAGCTGGAGGAGAAGGTGGCGCAGCTGGAGGCGAATATTGGGAAGAGCGGCGAGGAGCTTGCCGCGCTCAAGCGTGAGCGTGAGAAGGATGCTGCCGCCCATGGTGAGCTGCAAGGTCTTCTCGCTGAGAGGGGCAAGGAGCTCAGCGCCGCCAAGGATTCCAAAGCAGACCTGGAGTTGAAGCTGGCCACGCTGACGCAGACACTGGAGGCCGCCAAGGAACGAGAGAAGACCTTGTCGGAGAAGGTCAAGGCCGACGCAGCGCTGCTGGAGAGCATTGCAGTTACACAGAACTCGTTCAGAGACACTATGGAGCACTGGACCGAGGGTCTGGTGAACATTGCCGCAGTCATCAACGAGGAGCTGGCGCAGCTGGGGATGGAGGACTTTGGGTATCCTTTCGACGAGAGTCTTCAACCCAGCGCCAAGCTCAGCCTATTCTTCAATGGCGTGGCGACGGCACTCCGGCGGCTCCGGGAGAGGATCCCGAAGCAGCTGGCCGACGAGTCACGCAAAATCTGCGCCGGGGTTCTCCAGAAGGTGCTGATGAAGGTAGCATTCCGCAATCCAGGCCTCAGCTTCACCAACGTCCTCAGGTCCTTGCCGCCTGACGCTGATCTGGATGCACTCAAGGCCCTTGTCGCACCCATTATGGACAAGGTGAGCAAGATCAAGAGAGTCGAGGGCGGACACATAGATTAGGCCGCCCATTTCTTCTTTTCCCTTGTCGCTGCTAATCATGTTATGAAAACAGTCTGTTAGAGCTGCGACAAGTTATCTTGTAATATAACTTTATTTCTGTTATCAATTGCTATGTTATTTCCTCTACTAGATTCCTTTCTTTGTATGTTCTTACCCTACGCTTCTAGGGAACTTGTCGGCGCAGGCGCCCGAGCCGCGAGCGCTGAGTGCGGAACTTCAGCAGCCTACTGGTGGCGCTGCTTCCGACAAGAAACCTTGTCGCGACTAGATGCAGCACGCTTAAGTTGTTGAGCGGACTCGAAACAAAGTAAGGGCGCAACTAGCCATGAGTTGGTTCCTCCGCGCACAGGTTTTCCGTACAAAGCAGGGTCGTTCGAGGAAGATAACTCAAAAATTTAAAAAGCGATTGCTCAAACTTTGGCAACTTAGCTTTTCTGTCATTTGCTTCCCGGTAAGGCAAGTCTTTGCTTGAACGATGCCTGGCCCATACCACAATCTTCTCCTTCCCCCCCGGCAAACTTGTGTGCGAGAGAACCTTCTTTTCCTTTAAAAGAAAAAGAAAGAAGAGAAAATAATAATATGGAGGTCTTCGGCTCGTTACTGCTTACCGGATGTAGGTGCTGCAGAAAGTGTCAGATAATCGCATGCAAGAAAGGAACTAACGCATGAAATGGACAAGTTGTGCGGAGCACATGGGGTTTTACTTATGCACGGGATCTGCGCCCGGCTTTGTACAAAGGATTACATGCAACAGCGGCAAGACTTGTACAATAGGTGGTTGCCGGAACGGGTTCCGGCAACCGCGCCCTATGGGAAAAACTTACGAAGATGTTCTATGCTCCAAGAGTTGCTCACCAGAATGCCATCTTCGGTCTCAAGGCGGACAACGCCAGGCCTTGTGACTCGTCTCACCCGATAAGGGCCTTCCCACTTCGGCATCAACTTGCTGGAATTCTTGGCGGACTGAACGCGCCGAAGAACAAGGTCGCCTTCCTCGAAGCTTCTGGCTTTAACTTTGCGGCTATGATAGCGGCGCAAAGCTTGCTGGTATCGAGCAGCTCGTACAGCAGCCTGAAGACGATCTTCCTCAAGGAGCAGCGCGTCGTCTTGCCGCAGCTGTTCTTGCTCAAGCTCATCATAAGCGAGCACTCGAGGTGATCTGTATACGAGTTCCGTGGGGAGAACTGCCTCTGCTCCATAGACTAGAGCGAAAGGTGTCTGGCCAGTGGCTCGATTTGGCGTCGTTCTGATCGACCAAAGAACCACCGGCAGCTCCTCGATCCAGTTCCTTCCGCACCTGTGCAGCCGGTCGAAAGTTCTGGTCTTGAGCCCGCGCAGAACTTCAGCATTTGCCCTCTCTGCTTGACCGTTGCTTCTTGGATGAGCAACAGAAGCGAAGAAGACCTTGGCGCCAAGGTCTTGGACGTACTTCATGAAGGTGCGGCTCGTGAATTGCGTGCCATTATCGGTGATGATCCTGTTAGGGATCCCGAAACGGCAAACAATTGACCTGAAGAACTTGACTGCTGACTGTGCTGTCACCTTCCTCACTGGCTGCACTTCCGGCCACTTTGTGAACTTGTCGATTGCGACGTACAAGTACTCAAAGCCCCCGACAGCTCGGGGGAAGGGGCCGAGGATATCGAGCCCCCAGACCGAAAATGGCCAGGATAAAGGGATCGTCTGGAGAGCTTGAGCTGGCTGGTGTATCTGTTTGGAGTGGAACTGGCACGCTTCACACTTGGTTACTTGTGCAGTTGCATCCTGGAGGGCTGTCGGCCAAAAGAAACCTTGCCGGAAAGCTTTGCCGGCAAGTGCTCTTGCGCCAATGTGGTGGCCACATATGCCTCCATGTATCTCCGCCAACAACTTTTGTCCATCTTCCCGGTGAATACACTTCAATTTCACACCGTGGAGTCTTCTTCTGTACAGTATGCTATCGACAAACTGGTACATACTTGACTGCTGGGCTACTCTTTCCGCTTCTTCTTGTTCTTCGGGAAGCTCTCCTGTCTGAAGGAAGTGGACAATCTGTTGTGCCCATGCTGGAGATTGTGGCTCGACAACAAGGACTAAAGGCGCATCTGCTGCTGCGGGAACATCCGCTTCCACGGCAAGGACTCGTGGTCCTGCCGGAGCTTGATGTTTCCCGGCAAGCTTGCCGGAGCAAAACTTGTCGGCAACGTCTGCTTCAACGGAACAAACCATAAGGCTTGCCGGAGCAGACTGCCCCTCAGACTCCTTGGTGTTGATCTTGGGGACTTTCTTGGCGGCGGCTTCGGGGAGCTCTGCTGGAAAGTAGTCACCAGAAACCAACTTCCTCTTCTTGCTTTGTCCAGTTGATGGTGTTACGGATGGTTGAGTCAACTTAAGCACAAAGATCCCTGGTTCCACAGGTAACTTTAGTGCGGCGCACTTTGACAGGCCATCAGCAATATCATTCTGAGCTCTTGGGATATGCTCCATTTGTAGGCCGTCAAAGTGCTCTTCTAGCTTCCTCACTTCATCAACATACGCTTCCATCAACGGACTCTGGTAGTTCTTGTTCACTTGTCGGACGACAAGCTGTGAGTCACCCCTGACAATGAGCTTCTTGATCCCAAGGTCTGCTGCGATTCTGAGACCGGCAAGAAATCCTTCATACTCTGCAGTATTGTTGGTTGCTTGCTCTTTGGGAAAGTGTATCTGGACTACGTACTTGAGGTGCTCTCCGGTGGGTGCGACAAGCAGCATGCCTGCACCGACGCCTTGCAGCGAGAAGGCACCATCAAAGTACATCAGCCACTCTTTGCTTGCCTCCTTGACGGGGATGCTCGTTTCTGAAATTTCTTCATCTGGGGTTGGCGTCCACTCTGCTATGAACTCTGCCAATGCTCTGCTTTGGATAGTTGAAGTGCTCTCAAACTTGAGGCCAAAGCTTGAAAGTTCCAGCGCCCACTCGACAATCCTGCCCGTTGCTTCTGGATTTTGCAGTATCCTCTTCAGCGGAAAGCGAGTGACGACTGTGATCTCATGTGCTTGGAAGTAATGGCGCAACTTTCTCAAGGCCATGAGGAGGCCGAAAAGCAACTTCTGCACACCAGAGTACCTTGATCTAGCCCCCTGCAGGAGAGAACTGACAAAGTAAACTGGGCGCTGCACCATTCTCCTTGGCATCTTATCATGTTCCTGCGCAAACCCATGTTTGTCGAGACCAGAGCTTGTCGGCGAAGCCCCCTGCTTGTCGCTGGATGGATCTGCCGTGGTTGCTGGCTCATCATCCGCCTCTCTTTCCGCCACTAACACAGCACTAACCACTTGATTGGTTGCCGCTATATACAGCAAAAACTTCTCTTGCGGCTTAGGTGCGACAAGCGTTGGAGTGGAGGACAGGTATTTCTTCAAGTCCTGCAGCGCAGCCTCCACTTCCGGAGTCCATTTCATTGGACCTGCCTTTTTCAAAATTTTGAAAAATGGCAGGGCGCGCTTAGCAGATCTAGAGATAAACCTGCTGAGAGCAGCCACGCAACCGGCAAGCCTTCGTACATCCTTGACGCGCTTTGGTGCTTCGACCTGCTCAATGGCTTTGATCTTGTCGGGATTGGCTTCAATTCCTCACTGAGACACGAAGAACCCGAGAAGCTTGCCGGAAGGGACTCCAAACACGCACTTCTCGGGGTTAAGCTTGAGGTTGATCTTGCGCAGATTTGCAAATGTCTCGTCTAAATCTTGAATCAAGGTCGCTTTGTTCTTGCTCTTGACCACTATGTCATCCATGTAAGCTTCCACATTTCTATGCATTTGCGGCTCAAAAGCATGGTGGACTACCCTTGCGAATGTTGAACCAGCATTCTTCAAACAGAAAGGCATCCGTACGAAGCAGTACGTGCCACACGGGGTGATAAATGCGGTTTTCTCTTCATCTTCTTCTGCCATGAAGATCTGATGGTATCCTGAGTATGCATTAAGAAATGAAAGCAAATCACATCCGGCTGTGGAGTCAACAATCTGGTCAATACGCGGCAAGGGAAATGGGTCTTTGGGACAAGCTTTATTAACATCAGTGAAGTCAATACAAAGTCTCCATTTCCCATTAGCCTTGCGCACAACAATGGGATTGGCCAACCACGTGGGATGGAGTACTCCTCTGACAAGGCCTGCTGCTTCCAACTTCTTGATTTCTTCTGCGATGAATTCTTGGCGCTCTACTGCCTACTTCCTGACTCTCTGCTTGACGGTCCGCGCATGAGGACATACGGCAAGGTGGTGCTCAATTACTTTCCTAGGAACACCGGGGATATCAGACGGTTTCCACACAAACACGTCGACATTCGCCCGCAGGAAAGCAACGAGCGCGCTTTCCTATTTGGGGTCAAGAGTGACACTGATGGTGAAGGTACCACCAGCGCCATCCTCCTTGGCGGAAACCTTCTTGGTTTTAGGTGGAGCTTCCATTGCCTTCTTTCTCTTGCCGGTGGAGCTCGATGGTGCATCCTCGACGGTAGCGCAGCACTCCGAAGAGGTGTGCTTGCCGGAGTGGGCATCAGAGCTCTTGCCGGACTTGGTCTTCTTCTTCCCCCCGGGAGCTTCAGCGGCAAGTATCTTGCGTTCTGCTGCGGCTGCTGCTTCCCGGTAGATCTTGTCGGCACAGATAAGAGCATCCTTCTTGTCGCCAGGGACAGAGATGACACTTATTGGGCCTGGCATTTTCAGTATGTTGTACGCATAGTGAGAGGCTGCCATGAACTTGGCGAGTGCCGGACGGCCAAGGATTCCATTGTAAGGTAATGGAAAGTCGGCAACGTCAAACGTGACCCTCTCAGTCCTGAAGTTCAGCTTGTTGCCAAATGTTACCGGCAACGTGATCTTTCCCTTTGCCTTGCTCCTTCCCGGGTTGATTCCTTGAAATGTGTCGGTCTCTTCGAGCTCGCTGTCAGGGATCTGGAGTTTCTGGAGCACCGCGGAGGAGATCAGGTTCAAGCCGGCCCCGCCGTCAACTAGCATCTTAGTGACCTTGAGGTTGCGGATTGTTGGTGAAACCAACATCGGCAAGCACCCGATCGCAGTTATGCGATCCGGGTGGTCCTCAATATCAAAGATGATAGGCGTGCCGGACCATTTCAGAGGCTTGCGTGACTCGACGGGTGGTTCTGCTGCATTAACTTCCCGCACCCACTGCTTGAGCTGGCGGTGCGAGGCATGCAGAGAAGCACCACCGTCAATGCACAGGACCTCTGTGGCTTTCTGGAACTCCTGCTCATTAGTCTCCTCATCATCCATATCTTCATCGTCGTCGTCATCTTCATCCTTGTCGCGGCCGCGAGGAGGTCTGTCTCCTTGTCACTGCTTGGCCTTGCCGCGGCGTCCTCCTCGGCCGGGACGTTTCTTGCCGGATCCACCAGCTCCTTCCTGGGCCTTCTCCTTGTCGCGCCGCTTGTATTCAGCTTTCTGTTGCTCAACAAGCTGTTCGACTTTCTTACAGTTCTGGAGATCATGGCCCTTGGTGCGGTGGATCTTGCAATATTGCTTGTTGGGGCCGTCCTGCTTGTCGGCGACCGCTGCCTCCGCGGCAACCTCCTTACCGGAGTCACCATCTTTGGCTTCCTTGGCGCCGCCACCGTTGCCGGACTGGTCAACAACTAGCACTTCTTTGCCTTTCTTCCTTCTGTTGTTCCGCCGCCGGTTTTTCCTTGTCGGGGCAGCATCTTCACTGTCAGATCCCCCCGCTCCTATATTTTCTCCGGGGAGTCTCCTCCCTTCCTCAGCACGCGCATACTTGTCGGCCAGTGCATATAACTCACTGACGTCCCTGATCTTGCACATCGCCATTTCCTCCTGCATCCTGTGGTTCCGCATGTTCTGATGGAACACGCTGATCACCGTGGTAGGGTGGACGTCTGGGATGTTGTGCTGCACACTACTGAATCTCTGAATGTACTTGCACAGGGGCTCTCCTTCCTTCTGGGCGAGCAGATGAAGATCACTCTCCTGGACATGAGGCTTGTGTCCACCTGTAAAGGCGCCGACAAACTGATGGCACAGATCGGCCCAAGAGGATATGGAGTTGTCCGGCAAGTGCATGAGCCAGGATCTGACATTGGGCTTGAGCACCAGCGGGAAGTAGTTGGCAAGGATCTTGTCATCTCGTCCCCCAGCAGCTTGCACCGCAATGGTGTAGATGCTGAGGAACTCTCACGGATGCGTCTTGCCGTCATACTTCTCCGGTACGTCTGGCTTGAAGTTCTTTGTGCTGGGCCATTGGACTTGCCGCAGCTCACGAGTGAACGCAGGACAACCTACCGCGTACGGCAGATCGCCTGGTTCCCCTGGCGCATGCATGTCAATAGAGGGCCCAGCGCGCTTGTCGGATTGACGTCGCGCTTCTCTTCGGCGCTCGATGCGGGTTCGAGCGTCTTCTTGTTGTCGATCATGAAGAACTTGGCGCTGATCGCGACGAGCTCGTGGATCCGACGATGCAGTGGAGTCGCTGTCGAGGTGGATCCGGCGAGTCGGCGATCTTGGCCTTCGGGGCGGTGATTGCATGGTAGTTGCACCTCCGCCCATTTCGTCGCCACCGGCTCGCGTCCGGCAGCCCTGCCGCGGCGGCGACGCGCTCGGCCGCCGTGGAGTGTCGCCGTTGGCATAGCCGATGAGACTCTGAATGGTGGCTCTCCATTCGTCGATCTTGTCCGACGTCGGAGGGTAATCTAGGACAAGTTGAGCTCGCGCCAAAGCTTCTGCTGGAGTGGTGGGTAGCAGTGGCGGACGGCGCGAGGAGCGGGACGTGCTCGAACTTCTAACTATGTTAGAAGGAGCAGTATCCCGTCCAGGCGACCGCGCCCTGCTCGTGCCAGCACGCTGGCGTGCATGCTGGTCTTGAGCGCCCCGAGATCCACCAGCTTGGTCTTGGCCTATCATGCGAATGGCACTGCTAGTGCCATGACGCTGTTGATCTTGCGCCTCCTGACAGTGGCGTGGAACATGTACAGTCACCGAGGTTTGTGCAACCTTGTTCTTGGACCTGGCGGCATCATGAGCTTCCTCGTTGACGTCCTTTCTTCCGCCGGCGTCCATCCCACCACTCGTTTGCTCCAACGGTGGCGGAAGTGACGTGGACGGAGCGGATGCCGCCAAAGTCTTCTTCTTCGGTGGCATGTTGATGAAGGGAATAAAGATCTAGCTCGTGTGAACGCCGGATCAGGTTCAC
>NC_057810.1:404180738-404188699 GCF_018294505.1 Triticum aestivum | reverse complement strand
GCACACGAGCAGTTTACCCAGCTTCGGAGCTCTCCGGAGAGATAACACTCCTACTGCTGCTTGTCTGGTTGTATTATCTGGTGTTCTTGCTCTTGAAAGAGAGGGCATGATGTTTTCTGGGCTACGAATGAATCGAAGCAAACTGTCCGAACCCCCTCTACGTTGCGCATGTGCCTCCTTTTATATGCTAAAGGGGTCACCGACAGGTGGCAACGCAGAGGAGGGTAAAAACGTAAAAGCGAGGTAGTTGATATAGTTAATTCTACAGTGCACCCTACCTAACCCTGACGGTAGGGGACAAGGGCATTAAATGCCCGTCTGAGTCACCCGAACAGTGCAGAAAAGGACCGTTAGGGGCGCCACCATTCGCCACGATGGCGATCTTGTCAGCTTCGCATGCCACTGTGCACCGCTGGCTGCACAGCCTCCCGCCACGCGCGCTTGGAGAGGCCCCCAGAGAGACACGTTGGTGGATGCGCTGGAGCGTGGGCACAGAGTGGCCGCCTGTCGCGGCAAGCGCCTTGCCGCTGTTGCTATCTTGCCGGGTCCAGAAGCTCGTCGCTCACCGGGCCTCGGGGTACCTTGCTTAGTCTTCCCGGCAAGCTCCTCTTGCCGGGGCCTTGTTGGCTTGCCGGAGCGCGTGGCGCGTCACGGCAAGTTCCTTGGAGCGCCTTGGTTGGCCTTCCCGGCAAGCTCCTCTTGCCGGGGCCTTGTCTCCTTAGCTTAAATACTTTGTTCTTGGATGGCTCCAAGGGAACCTTGGGGGATCTTGCCGTTCGCCCGGCAAGCCTTTGCCGCGGGGTGCTGCAACTGCCCGTGCACAAGTTCGGGGTACTAGGGTACCCCTATTCTAGTACACCGACAGATTGGCAAAGAAGAGCGGTCATGGTAATAACGCTTCAATCGACAGAGCCAGCATGCCGGATTGGCAAGGCGGGGCGGCCGGCGGAGTAATGCGCTTGCCAGGGGTGCATGGCGTGGGATTGGCAAAGCAGGCGGTTACCCTAAGGTAGTGGAGAGCCAGCCTCCGCGCCTTCCCCCATAAAAGAAGGGCACAGGGCATGGGAGGCGATGCTCATCCACTTCCTTTTCCTCCATTTCTTCTTGCATCTTCTCTCATCATGGTGACAGGAAGGGGTCGTGCTCGTTCTTCCACACTGGCGGCGAGAGCTTCTCCTCGGAGCCATTCTTCTACTTCAGCAGCAGCCGCGGAGGCTAGCTCCAACATGAGTGGAGGGGCCGCAGGACGAGGTCGTGGTCTACGCGGCGCTCGCAGTCGAGAAGGTCAGACCAGAGCGCAGGTGGTTCCAACTCCAGCGGCCCCTCCCCCGGCAGAAGGCCATACGGGGGATACTGCGCTCGAGTTCATCATGGAGCTACACGACCCACCAAGGAGCAGGCTGTGGCTCCCTCGTCCCTTCGCTAGGGTAATGGATATGGACTAGTCGCTCGGGTTGTGTTTGTGCATGAATGGTTGCATCAATGGCGCCATTTGGGTGAACGTAGAGTTCCCCGCCAACGGCGTCATGTACCTCACCTGAGGGTGGAAATCCTTTGCTCGTGCCCATAACTTGGCGGAGGGGCACTTCCTCCACATCAAGATGGTGGAGGCCAACACGCTCTTCGTGAAGATTTTATGGCCTTCAGGAGCTCGTCTAGGGTGTTGCGTGAAAAGCTCGAGCGATAGCGAAAGCTCCTCCTCGAGCGACAGTGACGAGTAGGACGCAAATGGTGAAGATGACGATGATGAGTCTCCGGTCGTCAAGTCCGAAGACAACGACCCAGACTCCAGCTGAATGCCGGTAGCACCTTCATCACCAGCTGGGCACCGACAGCACCATCATCTGCACTTGGACACTTAGGATCAGGGTACTGGCTACTTTGCTATCAGAGCCTATTTTCCTATAGGATTACCAAGCCAAACCGGTCGAAGTTGAGACTAGAAATGCTTTAGTTATATAGGGGAATTGATTATGGAAGGGAACATAAGGCTCTTTTTACTCCTTATCCTTGTGTCCCTCTGATTCTGAGTAAACCTCATCTTTTCTATAGGGTTAAGAAACTAGGCTTTCTCATCTATCTATCAGGATGACGAGCTACTATGTTGGAGACTTATAGCAATGATGGATTCAAGTCTCAGTTCAGTTTCTGGTACTTTCGTGTGTTAACAATTGGTCTTGGAACCTTGATATTGTGATGTTGAGTGGTTATGCTACCATTTTGCAGGATGTCTCAAAATATTTTTTAGAGCATTTACAGCCGTTATGCTGTCCGAGTTATCTCATGTTTCTAAATAATATGATGCATTTGAAAATCTTTCCTCCCTGTTCCCGGTGTCCTTTTGGGCCAGAATAACCACACTAATCTCCAAGTTGAGGTACTCCATTGCCTCGACATATTTTTCGAAGCTATCAGGGAACTAGGGTATCATAGATAGCCACCCAATAACCCAACCTTGTGTTGTGTTCTCAGTGTGATGGTTCTGGACACCATTCTCAAAAGCATCTAGTGATGTTCTTTAGTTAGTAGATATTCTATTTCTGGGTTCTTGGACCCGAGATTCACTCTACTTACTTCTTTTTGATAGTGTTTGCTCGTTTCTTTAGGATATTAATAACCTTTGTGATAGTCTTCGAGGTCCATGGTATATCGTTCTTCCAATACCATGAACCAATATGGCAGAAGTCTCTTGAACCAAAAGATCACAACTAGAGTGCTCTTGATGAGTTCTCCATTCTATATTGTAAGAGTCCTTCCTTTCAGCATGGGTTATCCAGAAGAAATATGTTGAACTTGTTCGCAATACTAATCTGTGCATCCACAACTTGAAAAATTATGTGTTCCTTTGAGTTGTCCCTCTTCAGTGGTATTCAGACCTTAGTCTATCAATTGATAGTCAAGAGTATGTCATGCATTTGTGTTCATCGAAGCCTATTATTCTTATGGTCCGTCAAGCCATTCATTTCAGAATGACTAGGAGAAACAAACTCCGATACCTCATCCATATCCAGGATTGGGTCAAAGGAGTTATATTCCGCAGATCAAAATGCCAATCCAGCTTTTGTTCTGTGCTATCTTGGAGTATTACATTCTCTATGTCAAGAATATCATGGGAATTGCACACCATCTTATGAATTCTCGATGTGGTGATACTTCTTGCCTTCATCATTCATTTATCGGTCTCTATGTTGTTGTAACCAGAATGCCGACAAGCGAACTATGATGCGTGAAACAATACTCCTAGCAACCCCGTTGCTTGGTAGTAATGGACGTTAATCTCGTTCTTAGTGTGTTGGTTGTTGAGTCATCATTCTAAGATTGATCGTGCTACCTGGTCCATATTTCTAGATGCACTCTTCGGTCAATGAGTTAGGATTGTGTCAATTCCTCGCTCTATTGTTCATATCTTCTTGCCCTGAAAAGCAAGATTGTCTCGAGCTTAGAAACATATCAGTGGTTCCTGATTTTCTGGCTATCTTCTCGGAAGTATTTCCAGGTTGTCCCTTAACTATTATGTTGAGCTCGTGATAAAGTTGGTTTTCCTCTAAACCATCATTTCTCCGAGAATGTATGTTGGATACCCTGAGCTAGTTGGTTAAGCTAAACAACAACTTGGTGAGTTGGAGGATAAAAGCTTTGCTGACTTAGTTCGTTTCGAAGGAATATCTTTGTGTCTGTGTGTGTGTGTGAAGAAAGATGATATCTTCAACAATTGATCTCTGTGATAAATTATCGGATCTATTGTTTCATCCAAACTTTGATTTGAGGTGGGCTATCATTAAATCAAAATCAGCAACATTGATTTTGATAATGTTGTCTTACTCGTGGTTGATCCCTCGAGCATACACCATTATATATCTTTTTTGTCTGACCAATACTATCACCTTGTTCACATAATTGTGGAATTCCATCTTCATTGGAATTTTGATGAATTGTTGTTGAGCCCATCGTGAACATTTTTGTCTTCGCGATGATCCATGTTGAACAAATAAGCTAGCGTTGGAAAATTTTGTAAGTATTATCTTCATGTCTTGTTCATGAAGTATATGTTTGGTGTAAGAAGTGACTTTCTCTAAGTTCACGCGCATTTGGTGCAAGTTGCCATCGTGAATTCGAGAAAAGCTTGTTTTCGTTTCCTCTGGAATCATCTCAAGTCAGTCATGCATGTGCGAAGTATTCTATGGTTTGACAGTTTAATGACCTCCATTCCATATGTATTCCCTAGCACACCAAGCCACCAATTGTTTTGTTCAAGGAGAAGGAGTTTGTTGTGATAATACTAGTTCATGCACAAGGCTTTGTTATCCTTAATGACGGTTCCAACTAGAACTCGGTGGTGTTTTGTTGTAAGATTTGTATGTGGTCATGCTTGTATTGCACAACATGTCCACATGTATCTTGCAAACCAACTCATGTTTTGGAGTTTTTACCATAGTTTGTTTCTCGAGAATCTCGCAATGACATCCCATCGATTTGTGTTGCAATCTTTCAGCCATGCTGAGTTTGAAATACCCTATTACCAACCTTTGATGTTTTGGCCGACACACCTAGCTGGAAGGTCTACTATTGTGGTATCTTGATTGAGCAATTTTACCATCTTCTCCATGTGGATTCTGTGCGACTTATTATAGAAGTTGCTCCTTATGGATTCTTTGTGTTTCTAAAGTCCGACCTTTACTTGATGTTCTAGATACCAAACAATATCTATCATCGGGTTAAGCTAGTACTTCAAGGAGAACATTAGAATCAGAGTGGTAAATGTCTCTCGGTCGATCATCCAGATTTTGTTTCCTTGGCATCGCTAAGGTGAAATCTGAGAAAGTGTTGTCTTCCTTTGCATCTACACCATCCATCATTACACATCGTGGTAGTATGAGGTGTTGCCAAGATCATTGGCACAAATGTTAGCAGAAACCTGATGAATATGGAAATGCTCAAGTTCTTGAGAGCACACTCTGACACTAGGTTATATCCCCGATATCAATTGGAATGTGCCTTCAATTTGCCGGTTGTTCTATAACCATAGTTTCCTTACCAAACTGAGTATGCCATTCTTTTTGAACTCCTTCAAAAGATCATTTGCGAGTTGCCTCAGCCTGATATGAGGAGTTTCTGTGATCCCTGAATCAAAAGTAATTATTTTTGCCACTTAAGGGAATAATTCTACGAGTCACCTCCCCTAAGGTGCCCCGTTATGGAATCATGGCAATTTATCTCCTCGCTACTTTCACTACAAAAAAAGACACATCCATGACATTTTGATCTGAACGGATTTTTCTCTATCATGGTTATGAGACTTCTATGACAATAATTGTTACAAAACCACGTATCATCATAGATGTGGTGGGTTCCTACTTCTATGACAAAAAATCATGACAAAAAATGGGCTTTTTGTCCGGAGCGGGCTGGGGACGCACCTACATGACATTCTTTGGGCCGTCCATGACAGAAAAAATCATGGTAGAAGCGAGGGTGAGGAAAATTTCAAGGAATTCCCGGTTACGGTGGGTGGTCGGGGCCGAGAAATGCATGGAGGTTTGCGCGTTTCTCTCATACACGTAAGCGCGTGTGTGCGAGGCATTGGTCTCTAACAGAACCCAAGCGATGCGTTCGCTTACTGAATCCAAGCGATTGCACTAGCTATGTTACTAAACCCGAGTGATCGATCCCTTGCTGTTAACTGAACCCGAGTAACTGAAGTCGATCGAACCTAGCTCTTGATGAATAGTGACCATTGTTGGGGTTTGGATGTATAGTTCCCGGTAGGGGTTGGATGAACAGTACCCTGTGGTAGTAGGTCATTGTCGCTAGATGAACAGGACCCCGACCGAGGAGGATGCCACACCCAAGCTGGTTGGGGTGGATGAATAGGACCCTGTGGAGGGTTGGCTGAACAATAGCCGGTGGAGTGTAGCGACCAGACCTCAAACGGTCATGTCTCTGTGCATCAGTGTCATCCCTGGATCGGTAATGCGGACACGCACAATACACAAGGAATTATAACAGAGTTCCAATCACACACTTATTACATCGTGTCCTCATAAAGCGTATGATTACACAAAAATATCATGGTTGAAGGCCATCTAAACTAGATAACTGCGGAAGCTTCGATGGTAAATGAGTCCATCAACTCCAATGGCATAGCTGTGTGCAAAACAACAACCTATCGCACCTTATTCGTCGTCTGAGTAGTCTGCAACATGAGGCGTTGCAGCCATGTAGGTCACCACATTGAATATGCTGGCAGAGTTACACTATAAAGCAATGAAATGCAAGAACTATATCTGCATGCAATATTTGGCTGGTGGAGGATGTAAGTTTATGATCTTGCATAAAGCTAGTTTTTCCCTACAACAAAGAAATAAATTTATTTAACTACTCCTAAGTTGCCCATTATTTGAGAAGGTAACCCCAACTCGAATCCCAATTAAAAGTATCATCATTAACCGAAATCAAATTAATTAAAGTAACATGATGAGATCACATCAATAGATTGAAGTAATAAATACTCAAGATGTCCATAACTGGGGATATGGCTAACCATGATTAGTTTATACACTCTGCAGAGGTTTGCGCATTTTTCCCCACAAGACTCGACCGCATCCATGATCAGATGATCGAGACATAGTCTTTTTGAAGAATTAACTCTCTACTCCATGCGGACCGGTACACCTACTTTCCCCTACATCAGCTAGTCCACCTCTTCAAGAGCTCACGCAACTTACTCAACTATGCCAGAGCCCATACTGGCTTGTGGCTGCACACGGAAGTTTCTAGCATGAATAATGTTATGATCCCTTTGAGCCTGGGTGGCATTCCATAGGAAAAATCACACGGGTACTCCGAGATTTCCCAAAACAGGACCCACTGGGTTCCCCAGGTGCCTTAACCAATCCACCAAGAGGTATGTTAAAGTTGCCACCTTAATGTTATCCATGATTAAATAACTCTCAAACTTCCATGTGTGAAATCACGATCCAATCTCCGTCTACGAGCATCGCTAAGCAATAAATAAGCATAATGTATATTACCGGGGTGATCAAAAGGTATTAGGTTCCTACCTCAAGCACTACAACCAAACCACATGGTCTCAATCATACTCATGCAAATGTTTGAGGGGCAGAACTAATGCATAGTAAAAACTGGGTATAAAAGAATATGATCAAAGTGTAACTTGCCTTGCTGACGATCTGCAAACTCTAGAGATTCGTAGTAACAAGCTTCACACTCTTGGTAATCTAGCATAGACAAACAGTAACATAAATAAGCAATCATTCAAACGAAACACGAGAAGAACCGAGAAAAGATTCAAATCGAACACGAAACAAGCAAACGACTTAAACTAAAAAGGTTAAACCTAACAACTATACTATCATGTGAATTAGATCTTAGCAGTAGGTACATGTGATTAGCTATGATTTGCAAGAAGATTTAACTCAAACGGAGCAACGAAATTCAAAATACGAATGAAACAAGATCGTTTACTAATCTGGACTAAACTCAAATTTTACAGTACCAAAATCATGTTCAAGTTGGTTAACTGGAAAGAACAGAACGATAGAATATTTAGGCGCTCGTTTCACCTAATTTGGATAAACGAGTAAAAATATATGCTAGTTTAAAGATGAGGGGCTAAATTGTGAGAAAACTATTTACGGAAAGGTCCCTGGCCGAAAATAAACTAAAAAGATAAGTCCTACGGCACGAATGTTCGCTAACAGAACTTAACCAGCAAAAACCATTCCTTATAACGAACGAACGAACAGACGTTCGTAACTAAGAAAAACGGAAACTAAACTGATCTAATAAACGAACCGGCTAAACCAAAAAATACCAACGAAACCCTAAAAAACAATCTAGGTTTTTACCTAAAAACCGGTGGGGTCGGCGCGGGGCTCGCGGGACGGTGACTCGGCTGTGGGGTGGCGCGGGGCGGCGGCGCGAAGCGGCGACGACGTAAG
>NC_057810.1:404155383-404180369 GCF_018294505.1 Triticum aestivum | reverse complement strand
AGGCGGCGGCGGCAGCGGGCTTCGGCGGCGGTGACAGCGGGGTTCGGCGGCGGCGCAGTCGGCGGCGGGGTGCGGCGGGAGGCGACGGCGGACCGGGCCCAGGGAGCCCCGGGTGCAGCTATTTAAAGGGGGGAGCTCGGCCTCGGGCGGAGTCCCGGGGGGCGATGGCGGTGCGGCTCCCATGTCCCGGCCGGACATGGGGAAGGCAGCGGCGACTTCGGCTTCGGCCTGCTCGGCTGGGCCTTCGGCCCAGTCGGGCGGAAAGTTTTTTTTTAAATAAATTTTGCCCGAAAGAAAAATCCTAATAAAATATTTAAAAAATCTAAAAATTCCAGAAACAATTTTCACGGTCCAAACCGAATATTTAGGACAAGATGAGCATTTTTCTAGACTAAGATGCAATTTTCAAAAGTGCAATATTTTTTAATTCAAATAAAATAGCAAACAAAATACCAATAAAATCATAATTTGATTTTAAAATTCTTTCTCCAATATTTCTCTTGGGTTGAAGAAATCATATTATTTTCTCTCATATATTTTTAATATTGGAAATAATTGGAGAGAGAAAATAAAATCAAATTGATCCTTTCTTCAATTTTGAAATAAATTCAAATATGAATTTTGTGAAACCTCCAACTCTCTCCTTGGGTCCTTGAGTTGCTTAAGATTTTTAGGATCACAACAAAATGCAAGAATAAATATGATATGCATATGATGATCTATGTATAACATCGAAATTGAAAATGGGGATGTTATATGGAGGCTAGATGAATAGTAACCCATGGATGAACAATAGATGGTGGAGGCAGGAGGAAGACACGATGGATGAATAGTAGTAGGTGGAGGTTGGAGTAAGTCGACCGTGGATGAACAGTAGCCCGTGGATGCTGGAGCGATACAGTAGACGGTGGATCAACAGTAGCCCGTGGAGTCCTATTTTGTGGTACGCCACACCCCTCCCGATGAACAGGACCCCATTTCGACCGTAGGCACTCCAACGCAAGTCTGTTTCCTCCGTTTTATAGTATGCCACACCCCTCCCAATCAACAGGACTCCGTCTGAACCATAGGCACTTGAACAGAAGTCCGTTTCCTCTGTTTTGCGGTACGCCAGACCCTTCCTGATGAATAGGACCCTATTCGATTGTACGCGGTCGAACAGAAGGCCGTTTCCCTCCATTTTGCGGTACGCCAGACCCCGTTCCAGCTATTCCGTCCAAGTCGGTTGGTTCCCGATGAACATGACGTGTTCCAACCTAGTGGCTTCGCTCCTGATGAATAGGACACGTTCTGACCCAATCACATGGATCCCGGTGAACACGACACTGTTTCCTCCGCTCCGACCTAGCCGGTTAGCTGCCGACTAACAGGACGGCGCCGCTGTCGTCTGTTGCCTCTCCATGTACATGAGCCCTAGCCGTACATATGCGCGAGTATGCGTTTCGAGACCCCGTATGTATGTACGTAGGTGGCCATATTTTTTGGCATGTGGTTGTTTCTACGTGTACACGGTTTAGACACAGCCTGAACGCTATGTCAAGGGCTCTACATGTGCCACTGCTTGCTCGCCCATGGTTCATCATTGAAGAGAGACCGATCGACCAGTATGTACATACAGGTTCGCGACCAGATAGAAAACACTACATACGCTTCGACTAGGTGGGTCCCAGCTGTCAGGGAGGATAAGGACGCACTTCCTTGTGTGCGAAGATATAGCTGTTGGGTCCCGGCTGTCAGGGGGAGGAATCATTTTTCTGCGCGTAATAAGGAGGCACTTCCTTGCGTGCGAAGATGTAGCCAGTGGGTCCCAGCTGTCAGGGGGAGGAAACATTTTTTTAGCTTAATAAAGAGGAACTTTCCTTGCGTGCGACCATGGACCTCGTGGGTCCAAGCTGTCAGGCTCTCCATGTACAGTCATCTTCCGATAACTCTCATTTGTTGACCATGCCACACCGAGTGCAGCAAGGCGGTGGGCGATGGCGAGGCCCCGGATGGGAATGACCCGGAGATGGGAAGACGTGGCAGTGGAGTCGCAGACGAAGAGGAGTACGAGGGTTATAACAGCTTCTAGTGCGGTGTGGGGCTGCAGTAGGTGGAGAATCATAGGAGGTGTGGAGGGGTGGAGGGATAGTCTGGGCGGCAGTGGGGTAGCGCTTTGCAGTGATGCGTGCTAAGCAGAGACGCTAGCCACCGGAGGCTGGAGCAGGCGGTCCCGGCAATGCCGGAGGAAGAACATGAGAGATTGAAGGTGCATACCGGCCATTGGATATAAAACCAATGGTTGTGGATGTCAGAATAATTTGTTGACTAAGTTGACAACGCCTTGCGTAGGCTTCAACCTATTGGCCCACGTGCCAGCCTGCAAAAATGTGGCATATATTTAATCCATTTTTTCTAGAATTTACAGTCCATTTGTTGGGCTCAGTGAACAAATAATTTAGCGTGAATGCGACCCATTTAATTTTTTCTAAGAAATCACAGACCATTTGCACTTTCTTGAAATATACGAATTAGTTAGGCTTGTTGTATATTGAATGGTAGGTCAGGAGCAATTAATATCAAAAAATAGACCGAAGCTACAGATTTTATTATATAAAAGATTAACGAATTAGCAAGTTATTCCTCAAAAGAAAAATGAGTGTGTTACTATTACATTCGTCCTTAAAATCTTTGCAACCTTTTGTACGCATTCACCAGGATTTCCTTGCCTGAGAGTAAAAAACAAACAGGATTTTCCTTGCCAACTTCTTCTAAACATTTAATTTTATAAGTTAATAAGACGTGGGATGTTTTTATAATGTATATATAAGTTTCTATTAAATATACAATAATAGTGATCTGCTTATAAGAACATATATCTGCGTTTTATTAAAAAATACATTGGGTTGGCGATGTTTAAGAAAAACTAAAACCTACGCTGGGAGACCCATAGGCCGGTACTTACATGGTGGACCGCAAAAAACAAGTTGAAACCACTGTGTCGGGATGTCGTGGGCTATGCATGTTAAAAAACAAAACCTAGGCCTAGCTTGTACTTGTTCGCCCTCTGAAGAAATGATACAAGATAGATCGCCAATATACCCCTAAAAAAAGCTCCTTGATGACAGTCTTCGTTGGAAATTTATATCGTTTATATTGAGTAGGTTGACAAACGCTTGGGCCCCAATGTCAGTATACAATTACTAGGAAACTTTTTATCCAATGAGTCACTTGCTTGCATACGGCCTTGGACCTGGTGGGTCCCCACTGTCAGCCTATCAGCGTACAGTCCTCTTTGGATTCCTCTCGTTTGTTGAGCATGTTGACAACGACAGACGGCGACGCCGCGCCGAGCGCACACAGATGGGAAAGAACTGGAGCCAGAAAAGACGCCTTCATTCTTTCAAACTTACCACAGTAGTCCGGTGGCTGCAACCCTCTCATGCAAAGTTGTACTGCTCGGGTTCGATTCCAACTGGTACAGTTGAAAAATATCTAACACTTGCCAAAATTTTGTCCCTAGTTTACGCAGTTTTACGCACACTCAACATTGTGTTGGATTTTGAAAATAGCATATCTTTTGGACTTTGCATCATACTAGCAAACATGCCCATGCATTGCAACAGGAGAAAAAATATATCATGTACCCAAATCTAATAACATGGCTCAAGACACTGTCCCCCCACCCCCTAGATCACGAAGCTATGCAGCAAACATCATGAAGCTATCAGAATGAGCGAAGCGGAGTTCCTAGTGTTGGAGAGGACGGAGGCGACCGTATCATAGCTATGCTGGCTTCATCTCAATAGTGTCGGCAAGGGCAGTGATATTCGAAAATTCTTCATTAGTACTATACCAAAAACTATTTATTTGTATAAAAGACACCATTAGTTAGGTCTTACATCATAGCAATTTTTTTCTAACTTCGTCCCTTTCGGATGAGTGTGGAGCCTCGGGTTAGTTGAAGCATATGTCTGTCTCCAGCTCCCGGACCACTTATTCCATGAGGTCCAACATGATGGAGCCGAAATAGAATAAGTCCATGACAACCTAAGGCATTACACCGCATGAGGGTCATAGACGCGAAGACCATGGTGTGGGAGAGGTCCCATAGATGAGGAGAGCGATCGTGCATGCAAAAATAGTTTGGTGGAGACCGTACATAAGCTTCCTCCCGTATGTACCACCTGTGGTCTATCACCAGTTGTTCAACCTACCATTGGGTGCCCCACACTTGTCACTCAGTTCCCTCGGCTAGCATGTGTCGGCATGATCGCAACTCCTCCTGGCTTTCGGCTCGCGACTGTCTCCTCTAACACTTCTAAGCTCTCGTGTTGCTCTGCTTCATAGTTCAATTCAAATGAAGGAGTGAACAAGCAAATCACTCCAACGTTAATCTAGTTTAGAGATCAGAAACAACTTTTGAAAATGAGCTCAAACTGGCCGTTGAAAGTTTGCACGCAGAAACTAAAAGAGAAAGAAATGTAAATTAAGTATAATAAAGTAGAATGCATTTAACAATTAGTTTTACCTTGCTTTCCATCCATGCTCACAAAATGTGTCTTAATGCTGCTGCCCCATATAGCACAAACTCTGGTTAGGTGTTACCATTGAGATAGAATCTTCGGATTGAAACACGTATTATTTGGCACATGAAACTATTCAGAGTGGTGGTGGAAAGAAGAGAAAATGTATATTATACTTTAGAAAGAACTACATGGTTCGCTCAGTACTCTATTTTTATTCGTTAAATTAAAGATATAAATATGAGAAGAGGCATCATACTGAATACACTACAAATTTTATCCCATTCGAAGTGAGAACTTAAAAATTCATAGCAGACTCCACCTCCGAGTATTTAAATT
The DNA here is from genome assembly GCF_018294505.1 of Triticum aestivum. NCBI lineage: Eukaryota > Viridiplantae > Streptophyta > Magnoliopsida > Poales > Poaceae > Triticum > Triticum aestivum. The sequence goes on along the minus strand of NC_057810.1, from coordinate 404,175,525 downwards.
TCTGTTAGCTATTTGATCCTAATTTATGCACACATGGCCGCAACTTCAGTAATCATGCAAACAACAAAGATGCGTAGATGCCTTGTGAGATGATAAACGAAACATGATGAAGGTGCTCACATGGATGTCCAAAAGTGAAACGCAGAGTGGTTTTTCACCAATCCAGTTGTGTTTGTAACCATATTGAAACAAAACTGATGAGGTATTTTGGGGCAGAAAAATAGAAGGTTTTGCTCACTGTACACACCATCCATAGGCTCTTGCCAAGGTCATGTCCTTCATCGATGACATTGGACAGATTGGTCGCCAAGACCGGGTTATCAGGTTCCACCATGTTAAGCAGTGAGTTGGAGCTCATAGACATAGCTGGCTCACTCAGTGAAGAAAAACAATGATAATCTCATGCAAAAAAGACGGTTAGATAACAACAAAAAATGACCAACATGTGTATGTACGTAAAACGAGCATTGCAAGTTCTACCTTGTCTCAGAATTGAAGCCTTGGCAATAAAAATCTGAGAAAAAAATGATCATGCATGGTAGTCGGTTATTTCCCATGAACAATCATATATTAATGGATTAAAATTGGTTAGCAGTTAGTTCTTGATTGATTCTATATGTTCGTACATAAATCATTGTCTTAGAATTGAAGCATTGGTAATAATAATTCCACGAACACTTGAAGTGCATTGTCCTACAACAGTAAATAAGGTGAAGGGAAAGGACCAAAGGAACGTGGATGGACTAGACCTAGTTAGTTAGAGAAAAGGTTAACAGTATATGCCATGCTAATTCCCAGTCCGCATCGCTCATCCACGTCGAAGTCATCAAGCATGGTGTGTCTGACAGCTCCCTGGCAGTGCAGGCCATATGAACGCCTATTATACATTGGACAGCCTCTCCTACGCCACGCGTCCGTATACGTTTTCTGTCTCTTAATGAGCTCATCCATTGAATTTATATATGAATATATGATAAACTGTCTAAACACATCAGACTGCAGCACCCATTATAAAAAAATACACTTCCATGATAATACGTGTTTGTCACACTAGGTCATACTTTTTGTCATGCATGTACATCCATGACGATTTTATGACGGAATCGAGAGAGTCATATCTGTGCTGTCGTAGAAGCGTTCCATAACATTACCAAAATTATCATCACGGAAGTGTCCACTTCCATGATGATAAATCACGCGTCCAAGAAGTGCTTTCGTCAAGGGTAACCAACACGTGACATTCACCGTAACAGGTCGCCGTTAAGCTATCGGATTCCGGTTTGAATCCGATAACCCATTAACAGCCCTGACTAATGGGAATTTTACACGTGTAAAATTCTGATACACCAAAAGATCCACGTGTCAGCTCAGCCTTGGGACAGATGTCGTCCAGCCAATGGACGGGACGCACCTATGATAAGTCGACATGTGGCTCGGCCAACAGAGGCCCATTCAGGTGAAAAGGCCGGCCCGCTTGACTTGGTCAAAAGGTAGTAGGCCAGCCCATGGAAAGCTTGTTAAGAGCCTGTTCACATATAGCCCATTTACAGCCCGCTAACTCACGACCCGTTATAGCCTATCAGAATTAGGCCCAGTAGCGCCATATGGGCCATCCAATATGATTCCGGCCCGTTGTAATGTCCGGCCCATGTATGGCCCATGACGTCTTTCGGCCCATATGAGGCCCTTTCTAATCTTGGCCCATAAACAGCTCGTGGTGAAACTAGCCCATAATGAGCAATATATAGCTTTATACCCATTAACGACCCATTATTCCATTGGGCTGTTTCAGCCCGTGTTATCTTTCGGCCTTCTAAGGGCCCATTTATTATTGGGCTCATTTCCGGCATTCGATTACTTACGGTCCATTACTAGCCTATTCCGCTTGTGAGCCAAATTTAGCCCGTTGTTAAAGTTTTGTGGCCCTTTAATCCGTTGGGTCATTTTCATGGCGTCATCATATATGGCCCATTAACGACCACAAACGGTCCCAGCCAAGGTAATGCTACAACCGTGGGAATATCGTGCGTGAGGCTGCAAAATGATATGACGTGTTACATGCTAGATTGGTGTGACTTAGGATCGGGGTCCCGACAGCTTTGGTATCAGAGCCTGACTGCTTGTAGGATTACCAAGCCAAAATGGTCGAAGTGAAGTCTACAAATTCTTAGTTAGATAGGGGAATTGATTGTGGAAGGGAACTTAAGGTTCTTTTTACTCCTTATACCTTATGTCCTTCTGATCTGAGTCATCCTATCTTTCCTACGGGGTTAAGGAACTAGGATTTCTCTTTTGTCTATCAGGATCATGAATTACTATTCCGTGAACTCATAGGACGGGTTGATCAGAGTCATATTCCAGTTTTCAAGTACTTCCTGTGTAGTAATGTTTAGTATCGTCACAGAACCTTGAGTTATGATGTCGAGTGTGGTACCACCCCACCTTTTGCAGGACGTCTCATTTTGAGCATTTTACTGTCTTTATGTTGTCCAAATTTTCCTAGAAGTTTGAGAGATTCTAATGCTTTTGTGATGCATTCTCCATCCCTATGTTGATGTTGATTCTATCCTTGTTTTTCTATGGTTTTGTTCCTCATGATGTCGCACGCCACTCAAGCCATTATCGGCCATGGTCAGAGTCAAGCCATTAGTAGTAGAGCTGTTGAGGGTCCTCCCGATCCGCCTTTTGTGGCAGAAGTCATGTTAGAGGTTGAGAGGAACAACTGTGATACTAACCGCTTGTTGGCACGTCTTGAGCGGAACACCCTACGTCAGCCGAGTGAACCAATGACCATCCATGACTTCCTCAGCCTGCACCCACCCACCTTCCATCTGTCCAGTCAGCCACTCGATGCAGAGGATTGGCTCTGTAGCATCACTCATAAGCTGCGTTCCACAAATGTGGCTAAAGGTGACAAGGTTACCTATGCTACCTACCATCTTGAAGGTCCTGCTAGTCAATGGTGGGAGAATATGAGGTTATGCTTCCAACTGGCTAGATCCCTACCTGGAGAGATTTCACTGAGGCTTTTCGCGAACATCACATCCCTCAGGGTCTCATTAACCACAAGAGAGAACAGTTTTCTAGCTTCACCAATGGTAAGATGGTTGTTGATGCCTACAGTAGAGAGTTTGAGAACCTCGCCTGCTATGCCATAGAGGAGGTGTCCATGGACACCAAGAAGCTGGCTAGGTTCCGAAAGGGTCTCAACCCGAAGTTTCATCATGAGCTTCATTTGTATGATTGTGCTACCTTCCAGGCTCTTTTGAACAAGTCCATTAATGCAGAGATAGCTCAGCTTACTTATCAGGAGTCCTGTAAGCATACCCTTGATCTTGGTTCTATCTCTGGCTCTGGTCCTCAGAAGCGCTGAATTTGGATTCCGAACACCGCTCTTCCACCCGGATATGCACCGAGGCCATCTTATGTGGCACCTCGCGTAGTTCAGTCGTATGCTCCACCCAGACCTACTTGTGGACCGCTCACCAATGCGGGTCCACGTCCTACTTGTAGTAGTTGCTACACGTGTAGAGAGTCAGGCCACATCTCTTGTAATTGCCGTCAGACCGTCATTGCTCCACCTTAGTATGGAAAGTCTATTGGCCGAGGTAGGCTATCAGCTAAGAAGATCTGTGCCCAGTCAGCTACCACTGAACAAGGACGTGTGCATCATGTCTCAGGTAAAGAAGATCAAGATGTTCCTAACGTCGTTCTTGGTGCTCTCCTTGTCAATTGTCATCCAGGATCAGTTTTTTTCGATGCTAGAGCATCTCACTCTTTCATCTCCGAAGTTTATCCTCGTTTGCATGACATGTCATTTTCCTACATGCCAACTTACAAGAAATTCAAACCCCAGGATCTAGATGGCAAACCACTAGAATAAGGTATGGCAACAACATCCTTGTTGATAGACTTGCATTCCTTGCTTCACTGATAGCTCTCAGGTCTTTAGATATTAACATCATCTTAGGTATGGACTAGATGCCAGCTCATCATACCAAGATTGATTGTTACACTAGATCTTTTCAGCTTACACACCCATCTGGCGAGATAGTCATTGTATCTACTAGAGTTGCAAAGCGTCACCTCTATTCACTTAATGCCAGCCCTCTTCCAGCCCTTGAAGATATTCCGGTAGTCTGTGACTTTTCGGATGTCTTTCCAGAGGAACTACCAGGTATTCCACCTGACAGAGATATTGAGTTTGTCATAGACCTCATTCCAGGAACCACCCCAATTTCTAGGAAACCTTACAAGATGGCACCCTTAGAGCTAGCTGAGCTTAAGAAACAACTCAATGAGTCCTTGCAAAAGGGTTTCATCCGTCCTAGTTCTTCCCCTTGGGCTTGTCGCGTACTCTTTGTCAAGAAGAAGGATGGTACGGATCGAATGGTTGTTGATTATTGTCCCATTAATTTGGTCATGATAAAGAACAAGTATCCGCTCCCTAAGATCAGTGACCGGTATGATTAGCTCGCTGGATCCTCAATCTTCTCTAAGATGGATTTGAGGTTAGGCCATCATCAAATCAAGATCAGAAACGGGAACATTCCTACGAAGGAGTCTGTTACTCGTTATGTCCAGTACGAGTACACCATTATGTCCTTTGGTCTAATGAATGCTCCAGCCACATTCTCCTGCTTGATGAACTCGATCTTCATGAAGTATTTAGATAAGTTCATCGTTGTTTACCTCGATGATATTCTTATTTACTCGAAGAATGAGGCAGAGCATGTCAAGCATCTCAGAGTTGTGTTATAAAAACTCATAGAGCAACGCCTATATGACAAGTTCTCCAAGTGTGAATTTTGGTTGCCAGAAGTGACCTATCTAGGCCACGTGATCTCTGGTAATGGCATTGTTGTCAATCCCGAGAGAGTTTAAGTCGTCCTTGATTGGACTCCACCTGAATCGGTTAAGCAAGTTAGGATTTTTCTCGGTCTAGTGAGTTATTGTCGCCACTACGGTGAGAACTTCTCCAAAGTTGCCAAGCCTCTTACTGAACTCCTCAAGAAAGATAAAATTTTGGAGTGGTCGCTAGAGTGCGAGAACAGTTTTCAGGAACTGAAAAGATGCCTCACCTCTGCTCCCATACTTGTGCCACTGGACTTCTCCAAGGCTTTGTTATCTATTGCGACGCCTTGTGACAGGGACTAGGTTGCATTCTTATGCTGGATCGCCACGTGATTGACTATGCATCGCGACAGTTGCATCCACATGAGCATAATTATCCCACACATGATCTAGAGTTTGCTGTCGTAGTCCATGCACTTAAGACATGGCGCCATTACCTTTTTGGTAATCGTAGCGAGATTTACAGTGATCATCAAAGTCTTGAATACTTCTTCACCCAACAGGATTTGAATAGTAGGCAAAGACGTTGGGTTGAGTCGATCACGGATTATGACTTCGGGATAACTTACACCCTGGGGGAAGCCAATGTCATGGCTGATGCACTAAGTCGTAATTCCTATTGTAACAACCCTATGTTACAACAAGGTCAACCACTTCTCCATGAGGAATTTCGTAAGCTTAACCTTCACATTGTTCCTCAAGGATTCCTTTCTACCTTGGTGGTCAAACCTACTCTTATGGATCAAATCATAGCTGCCTAGAAGCGTGATAAGGGTATATCCCAGATCAAGGAGAACATTGCTAGCGGGACTGCTAAATGTTTCTCTATGGATGATCAAGGTGTTGTTTTCTTTGAGAACCGCTTAGTGGTTCCCAAGAACCAACATCTACGGCAGCTAATCCTTAAATATGCTCATGAATCTCCCCTCATAATTCATCTCGGTAGTATTAAGATGTATCAGGACCTATGCCAGAGATTCTGGTGGACTAGGATGAAGAGAGAAATCGCTCAGTTCATTGCTAATTGTGACTTTGTCGTCACGTTAAGGCAGAGCATCAAAGGCCTGCTGGCACCCTTCAGCCTTTAGATATTCCTGAGTGGAAATGGGACAATGTTGGTATGGACTTCATCGCCAGCGTTTCAAGGACCAAGAGAGGGAAAAATACTATCTTTGTGGTTATTGATCGTCTTTCCAAAGTGGCTCACTTCCTTCCTGTTCGAGAGAGTATACTGCTAGTCAGTTAGCTGACTTATATATTTCTTGAATAGTGTCACTTCATTGTGTTCCACTAGAGATCAATTCTGATAGTGGTAGTCTTTTCACTTCTCATTTCTGGGAGAGTTTTCAGAATGCCATGGGTGCGCATCTTTCCTTCAATACCGCTTTAAACCCTTAGTCGAGTGGTCAGGTGGAAAGCGTCAACCAGATTCTCAAAGACATGCTTAGAGCTTGCGTTATCTCATTCGGTATGGATTGGGAGAAGTGTCTTCCTTTCGTCGAGTTTTCTTATAACAATAGCTACCAATCTAGTCTTAAGAAAGCACCCTTCGAGATTCTTTATAGACGAAGATTCTGGACACCTTTGAACTGGTCAGAAACCGGTGAAAGACAGTTCTTTGGACCAGATATGATTCAGGAGGAAGAAGAGCAAGTTCGCATCATTCGTGAGAATTTGAAAACAGCCCATTCTCACCAAAAGAGCTAGTATGACCGTCATCCTAAGGAAGTGGCCTATGAATTTGGCAACAAGGTTTACCTTCAAGTTACTCCTTTGAAGGGTACCCATCGTTTCGGTATCAAGGGCAAGTTGGCTCCTTGTTACATTGGTCCTTTTTGCATTCTTGCTAAACGAGGAGAGGTTGCCTACAAATTGGAAATACCCCCACATAATTCTTGAGTCCATGATGGCTTCCATATCTCTCAACTCAGGCGTGATCCCATCCGCGGAGTGGACCATGAAACGCTTGATCTCCAAGATAACCTCACTTATCGAGAGTACCCAGTTGACATTCTTGATCAAGAAGAGCATACCACTGATGCAGCAAGTATACGAGATAGTTGTAGCCTCTTTCGATAAGTAAGAGTGTCGAACCCAACGAGGAGCTAAAGGTAGAACAAATACTCTCTCAAGTCCTATCTGCCACTGATACGACTCGAGCACGCTTGACGTTCGCTTTACCTAGAACAAGTATGAAACTAGAAGTACTTTGTAGGTGTTGTTGGATATAGGTTTGCAAGCTAGTAAAGAACACGCAAATAAAAGCTAGGGGCTGTTTAGATAAAGATGCAACAAAGTAAATAAAGCGAGTGTGGAAAAGTGGAGGTAGGAGTTGTGGAATTGTCCCTAGGCAATTGACTACGTTACTAGACCGGTAATCACTATTGCAATTCTATTTGCGGGAGAGGCATAAGCTAACATACTTTCTCTTCTTGGATCACATGCACTTATGATTGGAACTCTAGCAAGCATCTGCAACTACTAAAGATCATTAAGGTAAAACCCAACCATAGCATTAAAGTATCAAGTCCCATTTATCCCATACGCAAACAACCTACTTACTCGGATCTGTGCTTCTGTCACTCACGCCACCCACCATAAGCAAATCATAAACATATTGCATACCCTACAGCGGGAATCCCTCACGCTTGCGCGACACGGAGGGCACAATAGGACAGCACCAATAATAAAACATGCAACTCAAACCAATCATAGCAATTCATCAATCACCGATAGGACGACGAAAATCTACTCAGACATCATAGGATGGCAACACATCATTGGAAAATAATATGAAGCATAAAGCACCATGTTCAAGTAGAGGGTATAGCGGGTTGCGAGAGAGTGGACCGCTGGATATAGAAGGGGGAAGGTGATGGAGATGTTGGTGAAGATGGCGGAGGTGTTGGTGTAGATCGCGGTGATGATGATGGCCCCCGGTGGCATTCTGGCGCCACCAGAAGCAAGGGGGAGAGAGCCCCCCTTCTTCTTCTTCTTCCTTGACCTCCTCCCTAGATGGGAGAAGGGTTTTCCCTCTGGTCCTTGGCTCCCATGGCGTGGGAGGGGCGACAGCCCCTCCGAGATTGGATCTATCTCTCTGTTTCTGCATTCTCAGATTCTGCCCCTTCACCGTTTCTTTTATATCTGGAGATCCGTAACTCCGATTGGGGTGAACCCATCACCCAGATCGTTTTCCAAAAATTAGCTTTCTTGCGGCCAAAGAAGGGAATCAACTGCCTTACGAGTGGCCCACGAGATAGGGGGGCGCGGCCCCTGGAGTGGTGGCGTAGGCCACTCTCGTGGCCACCTCAGGCACCGTTTCGCGTCGATTCTTCCTCCCAAAAATCACAAATATTCCAAAATAATTCTTTGTCCGTTTTTGTCCCGTTTGGACTCTGTTTGATATTGGGTTTCTGCGAAACATAAAACATGCAACAAACTGGAACTGGCACTGGGCACTGGATCAATATGTTAGTCCCAAAACAATAGTATAAAAAGTTGCCAAAAGTATATGAAAGTTGAATAATATTGGAATGGAACAATCAAAAACTATAGATACGACGGAGACGTATCAGCATCCCCAAGCTTAATTCCTTCTCATCCTCGAGTAGGTAAATGATAAAAAAGATAATTTTTGATGTGGAATGCTACCTAGCATAATCTTGATCATATGTCTAATCATGGCATGAATATTAAGACATGAGTGATTCAAAGCAATAGTCTATCATTTGACATAAAACATGACAATACTTCGAGCGTACCAATAAAGCAATCATGTCTTTTCAAAACAACAAGGCAAAAGCAAGCTTATCCTACAAAATCATATAGTTTGGCCATGCTTCATTTTCGTCACACAAAATGCCCCCATCATGCACAACCCCGATGACAAGCCGAGCAATTGGTTCATACTTTTTAACGCGCTTCAGCTTTTTCAACCCTCACACAATACATGAACGCAAGCCATGGATATAGCACTATAGGTGGAATAGAATATAATGATGGAGGTTATGTGGAGAAGACAAAAATGAGAAAGTCTCACATTGACGCGGCCAATCAATGGGCTATGGAGATGCCCATCAATTGATGTCAATGTGAGGAGTAGGGATTGCCATGCAACGGATGCACTAAGAGCTATAAGTATATGAAAGCTCAACAAAAGAAACTAAGTGGGTGTGCATCCAACTTGCTTGCTCATGAAGACCTAGGGCATCTGAGGAAGCCCATCATTGGAATATACAAGCCAAGTTCTATAATGAAAATTCACACTAGTATATGAAAGTGACAACATAGGAGACAATCTATATGAAGAACATGGTGCTACTCTGAAGCACAAATGTGGAAAAGGATAGTAACATTGCCCCTTTTCTTTTTCTTTCTTTTTCTTTTTTTCTTTTTGGGTGGGCTTCTTTGGCCCCCTTTTTTATTTAGGCTTCTTTGGCCTTCCCTTTTTTTCTTTTTTTCTTTTTCTTTTTTATGGGGCAATGTTCTATAATGATGATCATCACACTTTTATTTACTTACAACTCAATATTACAACTCGATACTGGAACAAAGATATGACTCTATATGAATGCTTCCGGCGGTGTACCGGGATGTGCAATGATCTAGCATAGCAATGACATCAAAAAACGGACAAGCCATGAAAAGATCATGCTAGCTATCTTACGATCATGCAAAGCAATATGACAATGAATGCTCAAGTCATGTATATGATGATGATGAAAGTTGCATGGCAATATATCTCGGAATGGCTATGGAAATGCCATGATAGGTAGGTATGGTTGCAGTTTTGAGGAAGATATAATGAGGCTTATGTGTGATAGAGTGTATCATATCATGGGGTTTGGATGCACCGGCGAAGTTTGCACCAACTCTCGAGGTGAGAAAGGGCAATGCACGGTACCGAAGAGGCTAGCAATGATGGAAAGGTAAAAGTGTGTATAATCCATGGACTCACATTAGTCATAAAGAACTCATATACTTATTGCAAAAGTTTATTAGCCCTCGAAGCAAAGTACTACTGCACATGCCCCTAGGGGGATAGATTGGTAGGAAAAGACCATCGCTCGTCCCCGACTGCCACTCATAAGGAAGACAATCAAAGAAACACCCCATGCTTCAAATTTGTCACACAACAGTTACCATATGTGCATGCTACGGGACTTGCAAACCTCAACACAAGTGTCTCTCCAATCCACAACCACCCACTAGCATGACTCTAATATCACCATCTTTATATCGCAAAACTATTGCAAGGAATCAAACATATCATATTCAGCGATCTACAAGTTTTATTTAGGATTTTACGACTAACCATGTGAATGACCAATTCCTATCAAATATAAGTGAAGCAAAAGAGCATTCTACAAATGGCGGTTTTATATGTAAAGAGAAACAGGCAATCCAACTTCAAATGTTATAAGTGAAGCACATGAAGCATTCTATAAAGCCACACTCAAAAGATTTAAGTGAAGTGCAATGAGCATTCTATAAATCAACCAAGGACTATCTCATACTAGCATGGTGCATAAAAGAAAAGTTAAAACTAAATGCAAAAGATGCTCCAAGACTTGCACATAATGCATAAACGAAACGAAGACGAAAACATACCGATACTTGTTGAAGAAAGAGGGGATGCCTTCCGGGGCATCCCCAAGCTTAGACGCTTGAGTCTCCTTGAATATTTACTTGGGGTGCCTCGGGCATCCCCAAGCTTGAGCTCTTGCCTCTCTTCGTTTTCCTCATATCGAGACCTCCTCGTTTAGACACTTCATCCACACAAAACTTCAACAGAAAACTCGGTAAGATCCGTTAGTATAATAAAGAAAATCACTACTCTAAGTACTGTTGAAAACCAATTCATATTTTGTTATTTCATTGTGTCTACTGTAATATATCTTTTCCATGGCTTAATCCACTAATATAAATTGATAGTTTCATCAAAACAAGCAAACTATGCATCAAAAACAGAATCTATCAAAAATAGAACAGTCTGTAGCAATCTGAACATCCACCATACTTCTGGTACCCCAAAAATTCTACAAAAATTGGGAAAAGTAAATAAGTTGTATAGCAAGACAGTGCAAAAGTAATCAGAAACAAATGACGTTCCAGTTAAAAATATAAAATCGTGCACTACAGCCAAAGTTTCTATCCTGCACCTTACAAATCAACAAGCATTGTAAACATCCTAAAGGCAAAACTTGGGACATTATTTTTATAATACAATGGAATTATACAAGGGGATAATTATTTTTGTTGAAAAGTGTGTGTAATTAAGATTCGCAAAGTTTCCGTGAGCATGAACAAAGTTCAAGGCTAGCTCCCACTTCAACAATGCTTGTCTCTCTCACATTCACTTTCCTTTTTGAAAAGTTTTTAGGTTCCCCTCTTTATTTTTTTTGTTTTTAAACTATATAAAAGTAACAGAAATAAATGACTCTCTAAAACTTTCGGGTTGTCTCCCTCGCAGCGCTTTCTTTAAAGCCATTAAACTAGGCATATAGTGCTCAAGTAATGAATCCACCCAGATCCCAAGGTATATCAAAGCCAATTTTAATTAACAATGATTTGTAATTTAGTAGTGAGCACAAAGTAACATATATCATGCAACAACAAAGTCTAACTCTCTTCCTATGCATTGGCATGTAATAAAAGAGTAATTCATGCACACATAGTAAAGGCCAATGCATAGTATAAGCAGTTTCTTGCAATTTTATCATGGTGGAAACATAGAGAGGTGGAGATAAAGTTCCTCTCTCATAATAATTGCAAGTAGGAGCAGCAAGCACATTCATATAACATTCATCAAAATCATCATGTGCAACGGTAAAAGGCAACCCATCAATCTAATCCTTAATAAGCACAAACTTCTCTGATATAGTGTAGTTTGGAGAATTCAAAAAGATAATAGGACTATCATGCGTGGGTGCAATAGCAACAATTTCATGTTTAACATAAGGAACTATAGCAAGTTCATATCCATAAGCATAATTCATATTGGCATCTTGGCCACAAGCATAACAAGCATCATCAAAAAGGGATATTTCGAACAAATTCAAGGGATCATAGCAATCATCATAGCAATCATCCTTTGGTAAGCACGAAGGGGAATTAAAAAATGTATGAGTTGAAGAGTTACTCTCATTAGAAGGTGGGCACGGGTAGCTAATCCTCTCTTCCTCCTTTTGTTCTTCATTCTCCTCATCATCTTTTTCATCCAATGAGCTCACAGTTTCATCAATTTCTTCTTCCATAGCTTCCTGCAAAATATTAGTCTCTTCTTGGACAGCGGAGACTTTATCAATAAATGCATTAATATAGTAATTGTATTCATAATTTTCATAGCAATATCTAAGTATAGCAAGATTTTCAGGTCTATAAACACCATCATCATCAAAAGCTTCATACTTTTCAAACAAAGATTCAATTTCATAAGCAGCCTTAAAAGCAACAAATTCTTCTATTTGTTCCACATCATAGTAATCATATACACCATTAGCATAAGAAGCTAAGGTTTCATTTTCATTAAATTTGCATGAAAAGGGAAGGTGTGGAGCCTTCATCCTAGAGCAACAAGTAATATCATATCTCAAGCATAGATCCCGGGCATACCAACACAACATAATAAATTGGTCCCATAATAGTTTCCCTTTTTGTGTCGAGCGATAATCCCTAAAGTATTCACGTTGATCCAACGTATCTCCCATTATAAAGTTGAATGATGTTTTCTCAGGATTATCAAAGTAGTACATAATATTTCTCACATAATGAGAATCGAGGGTTTTAGGAGTTACCCCATCTCCATGAGTAGCAAGTACACCTAATTTTTTTGGTATTTTTTGTTCCATATCCATAACTAATGATAAAGAACAACTAAAAACAGCAAATAAAAATTACTTAGTGATAAAGAAAACAAGCACACACACGAGAATATTCACCCCACGCTATTGCTCCCCGGCAACGGTGCCAGAAAAAGGTCTTGATGACCCACAAGTATATGGGATAGTTGTAGCCTCTTTCGATAAGTAAGAGTGTCGAACCCAACGAGGAGCTAAAGGTAGAACAAATACTCTCTCAAGTCCTATCTGCCACTGATACGACTCTAGCACGCTTGACGTTCGCTTTACCTAGAACAAGTATGAAACTAGAAGTACTTTGTAGGTGTTGTTGGATAGGTTTGCAAGATAATAAAGAACACATAAATAAAAGCTAGGCGCTATTTAGATAAAGATGCAATAAAGTAAATAAAGCGAGTGTGGAAAAGTGGAGGTAGGATTTGTGGAATTGTCCCTAGGCAATTGACTACATTACTAGACCGGTAATCACTATTGCAATTCTATTTGAGGGAGAGGCATAAGCTAACATACTTTCTCTTCTTGGATCATATGCACTTATGATTGGAACTCTAGCAAGCATCCGCAACTACTAAAGATCGTTAAGGTAAAACCCAACCATAGCATTAAAGTATCAAGTCCCCTTTATCCCATACGCAAACAACCTACTTACTTGGGTCTGTGCTTCTGTCACTCACGCCACCCACCATAAGCAAATCATAAACATATTGCAAACCCTACAGCGAGAATCCCTCATGCTTGCACGACACGGAGGGCACAATAGGATAGCACCAATAATAAAACATGCAACTCAAACCAATCATAGCAATTCATCAATCACCGATAGGACAACGAAAATCTACTCAGACATCATAGCATCGCAACACATCATTGGAAAAAAATATGAAGCATAAAGCACCATGTTCAAGTAGAGGGTACAGCGGGTTGCAGGAGAGTGAACCACTGGGTATAGAAGGGGGAAGGTGATGGAGATGTTGGTGAAGATGGCGGAGGTGTTTGTGTAGATCGCGGTGATGATGATGGCCCCCAGCGGCGTTCTGGCGCCACCGGAAGCAAGTGGGAGAGAGCCCCCCTTATTCTTTTTCTTCCTTGACCTCCTCCCTAGATGGGAGAAAGGTTTACCCTCTGGTCCTTGGCTCCTAATGAGGATACAGACCCGGGGTAGGGTCATAGGTCTGACCTATACATCCTACCCAAGGTCATTAGCCCAGAAGATAAGAAGACCAAGAATCCACTCGACGATATAATCACTCGATCGTCATTCCCCACTTTCACTGGACCATATGGGAAATGACTCGACTATATCAGAGACCAGGAGTCGGAAGAATGCACAACGTTCGGGCATTCACTCCCTAGTCGTCATGAACATTAAGAGTATTTAAGACTGTCGTTACCAGTAACGCCCTTACTTTATGTACATTAAGCCCCTTGTAATGGAGGTTGGCTGGTGTCCGGGCGCACTCTATATAAGCCAACCCCTCCTCTGGGACAAGGGTTGGCACCCCCTATAACACAACACACATAATCCAATCGACCGCCTCCGGGCACCGAGACGTAGGGCTTTTACTTCCTCCGAGAAGGGCCTGAACTCATAAACCTCGTGTGTACATCTTTGCCATAGCTAAGATCTTGCCTCTCCATACCTACCCCCTTTCTACTGTCAGACTTAGAACCACGACAGTTGGCGCCCACCATGGGGCAGGTGTCTTAGCGACTTATTGGTGAAGTTGCAAGTTTTTCCGATCATCATCATGGTTTCCGACGGCGAGATGGTTGAGGGCCGCGAGATCCGTCTCGGCGTGCTCGTTTTCGTCGCCGATGACTCGGTGTGGCTCCAGGAAGCTCTCCTCAATGTCGAGGCGCTCCCCGTCCGAGGGGCGACGCACTTTCGCGCGTGCGTTCGTGGCGTCCTTCTTCGGCAGCCGTCGACTCAGTATCAGTCGGCTCCGGCAACATCTTCCCTCCCCGCTGTTTGCTGCTGCAAGCAATCCGGTCGATTGTGGCTTCAGCGGTGGGTGAAGCATGCGGTGGATCAACGTTCAGCCACTCATCAAGTCACGGCAATCGAGCCCGACGAAACTCTCCACGGCCTGCTCGATCTGTCGACTGGCTCCGCGGATACAGCGTCCGAGTGCGATAGCAGCGATCCGGCAGCTGAGGTCCTGATTGTCGACGGTCCGCGTGGTCCACCTGGATTCCGCCGCGAGGATGGCGAAGAGGCCGGCGGCGATCCATCACGGGTCCACGAGGAGTACCATCCCGAACCTCTCTCTTCACAGCAGAGAGAGGATCTTCGTCGTCGCAACATGGACACGCTTCACACCCCCATCGTTGGGTAAACTCTTGAGGCTCGGGCCTTGGAGGAGGCGCGCTTGGCTAACTTGGCTGAGCGCACTCGACTGGAAAACCTGCAGCGCGCTCTCGACGAGCGAGCCCAGGATCAAGTTCCTGATTCCAATCGACGGCAGCTTTTCCCACCTCCACCTAAGGTATACCGTACTCCGATTCAGAACCTCACTGCTGCGGCCCGAATTGCAGAGTCGATTCAACCTTCCTAGTCAGAGGTTGGCCGAGGGTTGGAGCAGATCCGGGCCCTGCTCCGAGCGGCAGGAGAACAGAATTCTGCGGTGCCTCAGTCGCGGAATAGGATACACAGCAGATCCATGGTAGCAGATACAATTCAGTCGGCCCATAGCCCAAGATCGCCCCCGCGGCGTGAATGCTGTGGGCAGTATGATCGTCAGTTCGACCGCGACAATCGTCATTGAGTGCCAACGCCTTCTCCGAGGAGTGCATCGTATGTGCCTCGGCAGAACAATGACAGACACCGTCACAAGGATGAGCACAGAGCTCCAGTCGACCCCAAGGAGCCGGGCTTCAATGCGAGATCCATTCTCGTCCAGGGCCTGGTCGACCGGAATAGAGCACATAGAGAAGACCTTGGCAGAGATCATCCAAGTGGCAGCAGATTACATGTTTCAGGCCCAGAATGTTTCGGTAGGGCCATCAGAGCAGCGGTGATTCCTCCCAACTTCAGATTGGCAACAGGAGTCAGTAAGTTCAACGGGGAATCCAAGCCTGAAACTTGGCTTGAAGATTACCGAGTGGCTGTGCAGATTGGAGGCGGAAACGACAAGATAGCAATGAAGCATCTCCCTCTTATGTTGGAAGGGTCAGCCCGAGCGTGGTTGACTCAGTTGGCCCCGGACAGTATACACAGCTGGGAAGAGCTATCTCGAGTGTTCATGAGAACCTTTGAGGGCACGTGCAAGCGGCCAGCGGGGCTTCCCGAGTTGCAGCATTATGTGCAGAAGCCAAATGAAACTTTGAGGGAATTCATTCAGAGGTGGACCACTCTGCATCACATCGTCGAGAATGTATTAGAGCATCAGGCGGTGTGCGCTTTCAAGGAAGGCGTCAAGTATCAAGAGTTGGTTCTGAAGTTCGGTCGGACTAGGGATATGACTCTGACTCGGATGATGGAGATAGCCACCTGGTATGCTAACGGAGAAGAAGAGGATTGACTCCATAGCAGGAAGAGTAAACCAGTCAGTCAAGAGACCGGTGGAGGTGGTTCCAGTCGGAAGCAAAAGCGTAAAGCCGAGCCAGCGGCACCTGGGGAGATTGCAGCAGTGGCTCAAGGAAAGTTTAAGGGAAAACCTAAGGGGCCCCGGCCTCCTAAGAAAGTAAAAGACCAAGCAGGAAATGATGTGCTGGACCTTCCGTGTCACATCCACACAAAGAAAGATGAGGAAGGTAATCTGATTTACCCAAAGCGTACCACTCGACCATGTCGACTCCTGATCCAACATTTCCGGGATAAACAACCCAATTAGAAGGACAAGGAGTCAGACAGAGATGAGGAGGAAGAGGAAGATAACGGTTACCCCAAGGTCAATTCCACCCTCATGATTTTTGCCGATGTTGAGAGCAAGAGTCGGTTGAAGGTCATCAACAGAGAAGTGAATATGGTTGCTCCGGCGACGATGACTACATACCTGAAATGGTCCCAGACAGCCATCACATTCGACCAGTCAGACCATCCTGCTCGCGTAGTCACCCCCGGGAGGCAAGCGCTGGTGGTCGACCCAGTGGTTGGTGGCACTCGACTAACTAAACTGCTGATGGATGGGGGTAGCGGCCTGAATATCCTGTATGCTGAAACCTTGAAGGGGACCATCAGATCTGACTGTATGGTCCTGATGAAATTAAAACAGCCTTCATCACCCCATTCGGGTGCTTTTGCTATGTCACCATGCCATTTGGTCTTAAAAATGCCGGAGCCACGTTCATGGGAATGATCTAGAAGTGCCTGCTCACCCAAATCAGTCGGAATGTGGAGGCATACATGGATGACATCGTGGTCAAGTCTCACAAAAGTTCCGACCTATTGACTGATCTCGCAGAAACCTTTGCCAACCTAAGAAGGTACGATATCAAACTTAATCCGTCAAAGTGCACATTCGGAGTTCCAGGAGGAAAGCTGCTCGGTTTTCTCGTTTCCGAACGAGGGATCGACGCCAATCCAGAAAAGGTTGATACCATCCTCTGAATGAAACGCCCCGTGCGAGTGCATGACGTTCATAAGCTGACTGGTTGTTTGGCCGCCTTGAGTCAATTCATCTCTCGTCTCGGTGAAAAGGCCTTGCCTCTTTACCGATTAATGAAGAAATCTGATAAGTTCGAGTGGTCTGAAGAAGCTGATGCAACATTTGCGGAGCTCAAAGCCCTGCTTTCCACCCAGCCGGTGCTCGCTACGCCAGTCAGCAAAGAGCCTTTACTGCTTTACATTGCAGCCACTGGACAAGTTGTTAGTACAGTACTCATGGTCGAGCGAGAAGAGGAAGGAAAATCTTACAGGGTTCAACGCCCAGTTTATTATCTCTCTAAAGTTTTGACTCCATCCAAGCAACGCTATCCTCATTATCAGAAGCTTGTCTATGGAATTTACATGACCATGAAGAAGGTTGCACATTATTTCTCTTATCACTCTATTACAGTCGTTAGCGACGCACCGTTGTTTGAGATCCTGAATAACAGAGATGCAACTGGTCGAGTAGCAAAATGGGCGATTGAACTCCTTCCACTTGACATCAAGTTTGAGGCAAACAAAGCTATCAAGTCCCAAGCAATCGTGATTTCCTTGCCGAGTGGATTAAACAGCAACTGCCGACCCAAGTTCACTCAGAACATTGGACTATGTTCTTTGATGGCTCCAGGATGCTAAACAGATCAGGTGCTGGAGTAGTATTGATGTCCCCCTGTGGAGACAAGCTTAATTACGTTCTCCAGATTCACTTTGACTCCAATAATGAAGCAGAATACGAAGCACTTCTATATGGGTTGCGTATGGCCATTTCACTCGGCGTCCGTCGCCTCATGGTGTATGGCGATTCAGATTTGGTGGTTAACCAGGTGATGAAGGAATGGGATGTCAGAAGTCCAGCCATGTCTGGTTACTGCAATGTTGTCAGGAAGCTGGAAAAGAAGTTTGAGGGGTTAGAACTTCACCATGTGCCCCGATTGAAAAATCAAGCTGCAGATGAGTTAGCGAAGATAGGTTCCAAGAGAGAGGCCATCCCCCGCAATGTGTTTCTCGAACATATTCATTCACCTTCGGTTCAGGAGGATCCCTTCACAGAAGAGTCGCCACAGCCCAAGAGTGCTACAGATCTAACTGAAGTTGACATCCCAGCCATGGTCGACTTAGTTATGGAGGTTCTGGTCATCACTCCTGACTGGACAGTGCCATACATCGCATACATTCTTAGAAAAGAACTTCCGGAGGACCAAGAAGAGGCTCGACAGGTCGTCTGGCGGTGTAAGGCCTTTACTGTGATAAAGGGGCAGTTGTTCAGAGAAAGTGCATTTGGAGTTTGCCAGAAGTGTATCATGCCAGAGGAAGGTCGAGTGATCCTCAATGATATTCACTCGGGGATCTGTGGTCACCACGCGTCCTCTCGGATCATCGTGGCCAAAGCATACCGAGCCGGATTTTACTGGCCACGGGCTAACAAGATGGCTAAGGAAATAGTGGACAAGTGTGAAGGCTGCCAGTTTTACTCCAACATGTCTCATAAACCTGCGTCAGCTCTAAAAACAATTCACTCGTCTGGCCTTTCGCTGTCTGGGGACTGGACATGGTTGGACCTCTGAGGATAGGAGGAGCGGATTTACTCATGTGCTAGTAGCAGTCGACAAGTTCACCAAGTGGATCGAAGCCAAGCCCATCAAAAGCCTTGAAGCAAGCATAGCTGTGAGTTTCATCAGGAAACTGATATTCAGATATGGAGTTCTACACAGCATCATCACGGATAACGGCTCGAACTTCGATTATGAAGAATTCAAAGCCTTTCGTGCCTCCCAAGGCACGAGAGTCGACTACGCTTCGGTCGCTCATCCTCAGTCAAATGGACAGGCCGAGCGGGCAAATGGCTTGATTCACAAAGGATTGAAGCCTCGGTTGATGCGTGACCTAAAACATGCAGCAGGAGCCTGGGTCGACGAGCTCCCATCTGTACCGTGGGGGCTGAGGAAAACTCCTAACCGGTCGACTGGAAGGACTCCATTCTTCTTAGTCTATGGAGATGAAGCCGTGCTCCCCGGTGATTTGCTCCACAATGCACCTCGAGTCGAACTCTTCTCAGAAGAAGAAGCAGAACAAGCTCGGCAAGATGCGGTCGACCTCTTGGAAGAAGAAAGAGATATGGCCTTGATCCGGTCGACCATTTATCAGCAAGACTTGCGTATATTTCATGCTAGAAACGTGAGGGGTCGAGCATTTCAAGAAGGAGACCTGGTTCTTCGAGTGGACCAGCAAAGACCTCACAAGCTCGCTCCTGCTTGGGAAGGCCCTTTCGTCATCATCAAGGTGCTCCACAACAGAGCATACCGTCTCTTCATCATCGAACATAATAAAGATGAGCCACGCGTCTGGAATGCGGATCTGCTTTGCCCTTTCTATTCTTAAATATTTAGGATGATGAGATGTAATAAGAAATACCTTTTAGTTTGACTATCAAAAGAGATAATTTACTTCTTCCGAATGATTGTTGTTTATTTCTTTTGTACGAATTACCTTAGCTGCGAACCTATTTCTCCTAAGATGAAGTGATAAAAATCCTACCGAGTGATGAGTCCGCCTCTCACTCGGGGGCTTAGCTGCAGCCCAGTGCTGGCCTAAGTGATAAAATCCTACCGAGTGATGAGTCTGCATCTCACTCGTGGGCTTAGCTGCAGCCCAGCGCTCGCGTAAGTGATAAATTCCTACCGAGTGATGAGTCTGCCTCTCACTCGGGGGATTAGCTGCAGCCCAGTGCTCGCCTAAGTGATAAAATCCTACCGAGTGATGAGTCTGCCTCTCACTCGGGGGCTTAGCTGCAGCCAAGTGCTCGCCTAAGTGATAAAAATCCTACCGAGTGATGAGTCTGCC
>NC_057810.1:404141930-404155168 GCF_018294505.1 Triticum aestivum | reverse complement strand
TCTCACTCGGGGGCTTAGCTGCAGCCCAGTGCTCGCATAAGTAATGAAAATCCTACCGAGTGATGAGTCTGCCTCTCACTCAGGGGTTTAGCTGCAGCCCAGTGCTCGCCTAAGTTTGAGAAATCCTACCGACTGGTGAGCAAACCTCCCACTCGGGGGCTTAGTTGCAGTCCCGTACTCGCCTAAGTTTGAGAAATCCTAGCGAGTGGTGAGCAAACCTCTCACCGGGGGCTTAGTTGCAGTCCCGTACTCGCCTAAGTTTGAAAAATCCTACCGAGTGGAGAGCAAACCTCCCACTCGGAGGCTTAACTGCAGTGCCGTACTCGCCTAAGTTTGAAAAATCCTACCGAGTGGTGTGCAACCCTCCCACTCGGAGGCTTAGCTGCAGCTCGGTGCTCGCCTAAGTTTGAAAAACCTTACCGGGTGGTTGACAGGAACGCCAAGCCCGTTGCTGAGTGCCTTGCTGATGAGCTGATCAATGCTTCTCAAGGATCACCCAGTCGGTTGACAGGAACGTCAAGACCGTTGCTGGATGCCTTGGCGATGAGTTGATCAATGCTACTCAAGGATCACCCAATCGGCTGACAGGAACGTCAAGACCATTGTTGAGTGTCTTGCTGATGAGCTGATCAATGCTACTGGAGGATCGCCCGATCGGTCGACTGGAATGCCAAGACCATTGTTGAATGCCTCGCTGATGAGCTGATCAATGCTACTCAAGGGTCACCCGATCAGCCGACAGGAATGTCAAGACCATTGCTGAATGCCTTGCTGATGAGCTAATCAATGCTACTCGAGGATCGCCCGATCGGTCGACTGGAACGCCAAGACTATTGCTGAATGCCTTGCTGATGAGCTGATCAATGCTGCTCAAGGATCGCCCGATCAGTCGACTAGCCATCCATCTCCAGAAGCTACATCAATCAAACAGACAACAATTTGAGAGAAAAACAAATTTCGTTCGAAGACAGACGCAATATATGAGATGATAAATCCAAAGTTTCTTAACCATGGAATAAAGTGCTCGGGCATCAGGCCCGAAGGAGTTTTAACGGTTACAAATTCACTTGACATTCCGAGGCAAATAAAAGTGAGGCATAATGTTTTTTAATCACTCGGCAGGAGAAGGACTCGCCGGGTCGCAGAAGCTGTCGAGGTCGATGCTGTCAGCGATGCGAGTGGCTGCCTCAAGGAAGGTGTCCATGAAGTCCTGGAAGGAGTGCTTCTTAGTGTTTGCCACTTTGAGAGCTGCCAGTTTGTCTTCCTTAGCCTCTTGCAGTGCACTCGGACCAAAGACAAGGCGACATCAGCACCACAGCGGGCGGAAGATTTCTTCCACTCTTGCACTCGGCCTGGAATCTAATTTAGTCGAGTCATCAAAGACTCGAGATCTTGAGACATTTCCGCCCGAGGCCAGAGTTCAGCATCCACCTGGGCCATCGCCGCCTTCAGCCGAGCCAGATAAGCAACCGCACCATCTAAGCGTGACTCCAATCGAAGCAGATTCATTGCGGTGTCATCTTTCACTGGATAGTTGATGGGGTCGAGACCCGTCTCCACCCGCCCAGTTTCAGCCTCAAACTCCTGACACAGTTCTGTCCCATTGCAAAAAGTGATGAGTCGACGGTGTGACAACAAAGTTCAATCGGTAACAAAGTGATGAGTCGACTGATCATACCTTCAAGCTTCAGAACAAGTTTGGCGGCGAGTTGCTCCAGATAGGACTCTAGCTTGTCGGTCTTGGCCTTCAGGCTACCAACTTCAATGGTTAGATTTTCCTTGTCCTTCTTCAGCTGCTCGACTTCCCGATTGGCATCTGAGATGGCAGTCTTCAGCTTCGCGTTGTCCTCCTCCAGTTTGCTGACCGAAGCCAGCTTCTGGTTCGCAAGCTTCGTCTTCTCGCGTGCTTCCTTCTGAGCGGCTGCCAGATCCAGATCCTTCTGCTCCAAAGCCTCCTTCATCCTCTCTAAAGAAACAACACTCTTCAAACGAGACTGAAGTTGACGATTTTCACTACGCACATCTGCTCATGTGAAATCACTCGGTTCAAAGAGACTGAAGGAAAAACTAGTGCGAAGTATGAAGCTACAAAACAGACAAAATGGTCGAGTGATTACCTCCCATGATGGCCCTTTCTTGTTGGACAGTCTTCAGATTCTTCTTTGCAAGTTCGAGGTCAAGTTCAACGCTGATATGCTTCTTCTTTAACTCGGTGAGCCGAGCTCCAAGATCACAAGATCTCTGCAGCCAGGAAGACAGACGTGTCAGTCGACAGATACAAGCAAGAGTGAAAGCAAAGAATTACTCTAGGACTACTGCCGAATCAAATATTCAACAATAGTCTCGGGGACTACACCCAGTGGGTGCACTTAGCGTGCCCCCACTGGATAAAATCAATACTCAGCATGAGTTCACAAAAAAGAGAGAGATACATCATTAGACCTCAGTCGACTGCCAGCAGCCGACCGTGGTCTCGGGTACTACACCCAGTGGGTGCACTCGACGTGCCCCCACTGATCCGAAAAAGCGCAAAATTGAAGATATCCTGAGTTCTAAGCAAAAGAACACCCAGTGGGTGATATAAAGCGACATTCAAAGTTCAGTCGGAATTTTGCTGACCTGAACATTGTTTTGAAGGGCAGTGCTGGCATTGTAAGCTATCTGACTGGCTGCATGCATCACTTTCACCTGCTCCATGACAACATTCGCCTAGCGAAGAGCTTCCCTAGCGGCACCCGACGAGTCGTCTGGAGTCTGATATGTAGCAAAGAGAGATGGCTCCAGAGGTGTCGAAGCAGTTGCCGGGTCAAATGAGTGGAGTTGCACTGGTGCAGCAGGTGTCTGTGCAGTCAACCCCGACGGACGATCAGTCGTCAACGGGTTAGCGAATGTGACGTTGATCCGGACTATCGCCTCGGGCGCCGGTGTCGACTGAGGGACCTGGACTTGAAGCTTCTTCCTACTTGAGCCTCCACTCTTCTTCCTCCTCTCCTGTAGAGGCACTTCTTCTTCTTCATCATCAGGAAGCAAAACAATATCTTGCGGAGCTACATAAGAAGAGAAGTATCAAATTTTCAGTCAATGGACCACCCACTCGACTAAACAGAACTTGGCCGAACGAACTTACCAGCTCGTGAGGTGGCCTCTTCGTCTCCTGGGGCCTTGTCAACGTCCATGTCAGTGGCAGCAGAGGTGGGGCTGGAAGGACGCAAGAATTGGTCGGTCAGTTCAAGAAAATCTTCAGTCGACTTACGAAAACACAAGCAAGATACCCACCCTGAGGCAACAGGGATGACTATCTTGATGCGCGGCAATGTCTTCTGGGCCTTGGAGGGAGCAACTTTAGGCTGCCTGGCCACCTTCTCCGTCGGCTCCGGAGTCGACGTCCGAGTGCGCTTCTGAGTATTAGCACTCAGACCCACACCTTTCCCGCGCCCGCCAGCCGAATCATGCTGCTGTTTGGATCGACGTTCGGAGCGCGGCGGCGAGTCGACTTCCTCCTTCTCGTCCGACTCCTCGCTCTCCTCCTCCTCGTCATCTCCCTGAGAATCCCACTCGGCACTATCTTCCGCGCTGTCCTCCCCCTCCTGGGCCTGTTCCAAAGCCTGTTCACCATTGGGCATCGAATGCATCTCAGTGAACACCTGCAGAACAAATTGGTCAAACAAGAGTTGGTCAGTATCAAGTGCTGTCGGAGCATGAATGAGAAGTAGTTGGAACAAAAAGCATACCTTGTCGGGTGGGTTTACGCTGCTAAAGGGAACAACTCGCCTGGATCCTCTGGGATTGTCCTGATTGCCTGTGATGCTCCTCAGCAACAAAGCCACCGTTTCAGACGACACTTCTTCTGGATGGACCTGAGCAGTGTCGTCCGGTCTGGAATATAGCCACATCGGGTGATCATGGGCCTGGAGAGGCTGGATGCGTTGACTAAGGAACACCTCCAACAGATCCAGACCCGCAATGCCATCATTGATAAGCTGAACCACCCTATCCACCAACATCCTCATCTCCATGGTCTCGCTAGTAGTCACTTTCAGTGGAGCAGGAGTCTGGACTCGGTCAAATGAGAAGTGGGCAAGGCCGGTCGACTGACCTGGAGCCGCGACATCTTGGCAATAGAACCAAGTCGACTGTCAGCCTCTAACGGAGTCAGGAAGAGTCCTGGCAGGAAAGGCAATCCCTTTCCTCTTTTGGATACCTAAACCCCCACACATCTGGATAACATGGGTTTTCGAGTCACTCGACTTCGCCTTTTTTACCGATTGGGAACGAATGGTGAAGATGTGTTTGAGAAGACCCTAGTGAGGTCGACACCCCAAGAAGTTCTCACACATCGACACGAAAGCAACTAAGTACGTGATGGTGTTGGGAGAGAAATGGTAGAGTTGAGCACCGAAAAAGTTCAACAACCCCCAGAAAAAAGGATGCGGGGGAAGCGAAAAACCGCGGTCGACGTGGGTGGCGAGCAGGACACACTCACCCGGTCGAGGCTGAGGACTCATCTCCCCCTCCAGCAACCTCGCCGCTCCCTTGGCGATTAACCCCGACTCCGCCAGCTCGTCCAGGCTCGCCGGCTGGATCGAAGACCGGATCCAATCGCCCTATATCCAGCCCGGAGGCAGCCCCGCGCGCAACAATGACCCGCGTTGCTTCTTCTTGCCCTTCGCCACCTCCTTCATCTTCTTCGCACGCTCTAGCAATGCCGTCTTGTCCTTCACCATGGCGACGGGGTGGCGGTGGTGGAGCAGAAGAATAAGGTGCGGCGGAGAAGCGGTGAAAGAAGAAGGAAGAGAAGAAGTGCACAGTGCAGATGCCTCGGTCCGGTCACCTTATAAGAGATTGTTTCCGAGTGGCTGACGCGTGCGACCAGACGATCCCGTCAAATCCCGCAACAGTCACGCACAGCGTACGTGGCGAAAAAGGCGGCACGGGAATCGAGGAATCACTATTTATCCGCTCCGCCCGCTTCGGCACTCCCCGTCTGGCGCGCTTCCCCGAAATTTCGTATCCCGCGAAATCCGGGATACACTACAGACAATGGCGCCCAGGATCCCGCGCTCCAACACAATACTCGGCACATAAGATCATCAGTTCACTCGACAGTCCACTGAATGGATCAAGGCGACTGAGTCGACACCAAATATCGACGCGGGCGTTCAGACTTGCAGAAAGCACTCGCGAGATCCCAAAGCTTAGAACAAGTTCAATTTCAGCATATTTTACACTCGCACCTTAATCCATTCGAGGGCTACTGATGAGGATACAGATCCGGGGTAGGGTCATAGGCCTGACCTATATGTCCTACCCAAGGTCACTACCCTAGAAGATAAGAAGACCAAGAATCCACTCGACGATATAATCACTCGACCGTCATTCCCCACTTTCACTCGACCATATGGGAAATGACTCGACTATATCGGAGACCAAGAGTCGGAAGAACACACAATGGCCGGGCATTCACTCCCTAGTCTTCATGAACATTAAGAGTATTTAAGACTGTCGTTACCAGTAACGCCCTTACTTTATGTACATTAAGCCCCTTGTAATGGAGGTTGGCTGGGGTCCTGTGGCACTCTATATAAGCCACCCCCTCCCCTAGGACAAGGGTTGGCACCCCCTGTAACACAACACACATAATCCAATCGACCGCCTCCGGGCACCGAGACGTAGGGCTGTTACTTCCTCCGAGAAGGGCCTGAACTCATAAACCTCGTGTGTACATCTTTGCGATAGCTAAGATCTTGCCTCTCCATACCTACCCCCCTTTCTACTGTCAGACTTAGAACCACGACAGCTCCCGTGGCGTGGGAGCTGCAAGAGCCCCTCCGAGATTGGATCTATCTCTCTGTTTCTGCGTTCTCAGATTCTGCCCCTTCACCGTTTCTTTTATATCTGGAGATGCGTAACTCCGATTGGGGTGAAACCATCGCCCAGATTGTTTTCCAAAAATTAGCTTTCTTGCGGCCAAAGAAGGGCATCAGCCGCCTTCAAGTGGCCCACGAGATAGGGGGCGCGCCCCCTGGAGTGGTGGTGTGGGCCACTCTCGTGGCCACCTCGGGCACCGTTTCGCGTTGATTCTTCCTCCCAAAAATCACAAATATTCCAAAATAATTCGCCGTCCGTTTTTATCCCGTTTGGACTCCGTTTGATATTGGGTTTCTGTGAAACATAAAATATGCAACAAACAGGAACTAGCACTGGGCACTGGATCAATATGCTAGTCCCAAAAAAATAGTATAAAAAGTTGCCAAAAGTATATGAAAGTTGAATAATATTGGCATGGAACAATCAAAAATTATAGATACGACGGAGACGTATCGACCACTCGATGCCACAACATCAAGTTTCTCAAGGTTCAGTGGTCTCACTGTTCCAAGAGAGAAGCTACTTGGGAGCGAGAGGATCGTCTTCGACTTGAGTACCCCACACTCTTCCTAATGGACCCTGAATCTCGTGACGAGATTCTTTTGAGTGGTGGCGAGTTGTCACATCCCTAGTCTGGTATGACTTAGACTAGAATCTAGTGTTGCATCGTGTTTAAATTTCAATTAAATTTGAAATTGGCAATGACAAACCCTAGCACCTCTTTAACCTTCATAGGTTCACTTAAAAAATATTTTCAATGAACCTAAAGTGCCGTCCAAAAAAGTTCATGATTTTTGATAAAGGTGAAAAACTCTGCCAAAAATGATGAACATATTTCTAGGCCATTTTTGGATTTTTGAGTTAACACAAAAGTATTTGAATTTGAGCCATTTAAATACTATATATATTCTAAATGGTCCAAGTATTCTGAACTTATTTGTGGAGCTCAGGAAAAATTTAGTTAGTATCCACAATAATTTACATAAATTATTAAAATAATTTAGTGGATAAACTAAATTAGAACAAAGAAAACAAAATAGAAAAAGGAAAAAGAAAAAGGAAAAAGGCTTACCTGGCCTTACCTACCGGCCCACCTAAGCTGGCCCAGCCCACTGACTCTGCCAGTCATCCCCGTCCTCGTGCCAGGAGGACAGGGGCGTGTGGCGAGATCGTGCGGCACCATGCCTGACACCTCCACCCTGCATGTTTCACCGCCGATGTCCTAGACGGCCCTGGAGATGCCAGGCACACCCCTGGCCTCTCTGTCACACTCTCCCGTGCCTCCCCCTCTGCTCTCTCTCTCTCTCTCTCGCCCGGACCTGGATGCTCCCGAGACCGCTGACGAGCACCGCCACGGCCACAGTCGTCCCTGCGCCTCCCCATGTTGTCCCCGGCGTCCGCCTCGACGCCGTGAAGCTTCCCCCTCAACAAGCACGAGACCGGATGCCCTGCACACCGACTATGCCGTCATCCTCGTCCTCTGCATCCGACGACCGCCGCCGTCGATTCACCGTCTCTGCCGCCTCCTCCAGCCAGCTAAGCTCCACTTCAACCCCGTGGTGAACTCCACCATTTTTTCCCTGCTCCTTGAGCTCGTACTTGTTCCCTAGCCTCGCTAGCTGCCGGAGCCATGAGCTCCCTGCCGCCGCACTCGTCGTAGCTGGCAAATGGGCTAGCCACCATCGCGTCCGAGCACTACTACATGCTCAGCACATTCCCAGAAATCTAACGCCACCCTCAGCTAGTCGTCGCATGCACTGCAGCGACATTGCCAAGCTTGTCCAAGCTCCGGCCGCCGCACTTGCCTTCGCCCCGTTGTTCTGGTCCTCTCCAGCACGAGCTGATGGCTGTGTTGGATGCGGACGAGCACCAATGTCATGCCAAGCCAAACCGCCGCTTGTTTGGTGATTGTACGGGGTTTTCCGAGCCCCTCTGCCGTCAAATTGCCACTCATCGGCTGGTTTGACCCTGTTTGACCACTAACAGCCCCCAGTGTGTATGACATGTGGGGTCGGCCTCTGGTTAATTTTGGATTAGTGCCAAAATTAACACTAACCGCATTGTTTAATGATACGTCTCCAACGTATCTATAATTTTTGATTGTTCCATGCTATTATATTATCTGTTTTGGATGTTTTATATTCATTAATATGCTATTTTCATATTATTTTTGGGACTAACCTATTAACCTAGAGCCCAGTGCCAGTTTCTATTTTTTTGCCTGTTTTAGAGTTTCGCAAAAAGCGAATACCAAACGGAATCCAAACGGAATAAAACTTTTGCGGCGATCTTTCTTTGACCAAAAGCAAACCAGGAGACTTGGAGATGAAGTCGGAGGAGCCACGAGGCGGCCAGGAGGGTGGAGGGTGCGCCCAGGGGGTAGGGCGTGCTCCCTGTGTGGTGAGCCCCTCATGGCTCTCCTCACCAAATTCTTTCAACCATATATACTCTTATACCCCAAAACCATCAAGGAGAGCCAGGAAAACACTTTTCCACCACCGCAACCTTCTGTACCCGTGAGATCCCATCTAGGGGTGATATGAGGTGGCCCGATCTTCTCAGTGAGCGGAGGATGTCGATGTTGAACTTGTTGGATAACTTGTGAGATGCTCTCGAACTCTCCGGCTGTTCCCTTGTTGCCAATGCAATAGATCTTCAACCCTATGGATATTCGCAACACCACACACTTGCACACGTAGCCACCGACCACGAAGCGGTTCTGCAATCTCCCAATTCCCAATGGAATGACAGATAGCACTTAACTTTCAGTAGCAAATACACCCTATCGAAAGAAATTTGGTGTAGATAGATATTCTTGATCGATGCAAAGAGGAATATGAGTACAGAGGAATGCTTAAAGCGTCTGATATGAGTTTAATCAAAACGTGGTCCAACCCTAAAATCCAGGACTTACAAGGGTATATAAAGACCCTTGGACGTCCAACATAGTGTTGGGGTCGAAATCCAACTTATCTCTAACTTTCCTAACTTAAATGAATCTATTTGGAAAAACTGGCAGAAACAACCGCCGTATTGTTTTGGTGACTGCGGCTCGGTCACCATGAATCGCGGGCTGCGAGTATACAATTTGGAAAGCACACGAGTCAAGCTTTCCAAATTGTATTTAAACACCTTATTTGGAGCACGGACACGGATTCTGCACGTATATCAATTGCGGGCCTCCTGGCTGTCAATCCGATTTCGGTAATGATTTCCCTTCTGTTTATGTTGTGCACCTGCCTCCCTCTCCTCCCTTGTGCACTGGCTGATATTAGACATCAGTAGAAGTTCGTCTTGCTGCAATTCTTCATCTCCATGTGCCAAGCTTGCCTTCTCTTCAAATATGATCATACAAATATGCAAAGACTTAGGCAGTATAAAATTCTGATTAACACAAATGTCAGATTCAACTAAGAGTGAATTCACCTGTTGTTCAAGTAGTTTTGCAAGTTCTCTTGTAATTGGTCCAATTCTGATTTCATTGGACTTGTCTTGTGCAATATCATCTTTAATTGAAAACGATGGTAAAGGAGTCGGGATGTCCTCATCATACTCCCCCCTTGAAAAGGCGCCGACCGTGACACACCCAGGTCTTCTCTAGTATATGGCGTCAAATCAGCAACGTTGAACGTATTACTCACGCCAAACTCTTCAGTTAGAAGATCAATTTTGTATGCATTATTAGTAATCTTGGGAAGCACTTTATATGGTCCATCACCTCTTGGTTTCAACTTGGACTTGCGCCATTCAGGAAATCTATCTTTGTGAAAGTGTACCCACACCATGTCGCCCGGCTGAAATAACACGTCCTTTCTCTTCTTATTAACACGATCAGCCATGTACTTGCCCTTCTTTTCAATGGCTTCTTTAGTCTTCTCATGTATCTTCCTCACAAAGTATGCCCTCTTGGATGCATCCATGTTCACTCTCTCTTGAATTGGAAGGGGCAGCAAATCAAGTGGTGTAATTGGCTTAAAACCAAAGACCACCTCAAATGGACATAACTGAGTTGTGGATTGTACCACCCTGTTATATGCAAACTCCACATGCGGTAAATACTCCTCCCACTCATGCAGGTTCTTCTTTATCATAGATGGCAACAACGTGGATAGTGTGCGATTTACCACCTCTGTTTGCCCATCTGTTTGGGGATGACAAGTAGTGCTGAATAGTAACTTTGTCCCCAGCTTTCCCCAAAGTGTCTTCCATAAATAGCTCATAAACATCATGTCACGATCAGAAAAAATCGCCTTCGGTACTCCATGTAAGCGCATGATGTCCCTGAAAAACAGATTAGCAATGTGCGATGCATCGTCGCTTTTGTCGCAGGCAAGAAAATGTGCCATCTTAGAAAAATGATCAACTACCACAAAAATTGAATCATGTCCTCTCCTGGTCCTAGGCAATCCTAACACAAAGTCCATGCTTATGTCTTCCCATGGTCTATGTGACGCCCTCGATTCAATCGTACACTACTCATGCACGCAAATGTGTACAATCAAGATCAAGGACTCACGGGAAGATATCACAACACAACTCTAGACACAAATTAAAAAAAAATACAAGCTTTATACTACAAGCCAGGGGCCTCGAGGGCTCGAATACATAAGCTCGAATACACAAGAGTCAGCGGAAGCAACAATATCTGAGTACAGACATAAGTTAAACAAGTTTGCCTTAAGAAGGCTAGCACAAAAGCATCTACGATCGAAAAGGCAAGGCCTCCTACCTGGGAGCCTCCTAACTACTCCTAGTCATCGGCGGTCTCCGTCACGTGGTAGTAGACGCCCTCGGTGTAGTAGCAGTCGTCAAAGGTGGCATCTGGCTCCTGGACTCCACCATCTGGTTGCAACAACCAGAAAGAAGAAAGAAGGGGGAAAAGGGGTAGCAAAGCAACCGTGAGTACTCATCCAAAGTACTTGCAAGCAAGGATCTACACTACATATGCAACATTATCAAAGAAAGGTTGTATATGTGGACTGGGCTGCAGAAATGCCAGAATAGAGAGAAGGCCTAGTCCTATCGAAGACTAGCATCTTCTGGAAACCACCATCTTGCAGCAAACAGGAGGGAGTAGAGTATCATAAAGTAAAGTAGTAGTAGTGTTATCAACCTCGGCCAGGGATCCTTTCTCGACTCCCTGCAAGAATGCAGTCCCAGAGCCATACTATCCAATTGTCATCACAATCCAATTCTCATCACCATCCAATTCTCATCACATGTATCCAGTTCTAGTTGTATCGATCGGGATACAACTCCGAGTGTCCGTTACCGTAGGACAGGCTATCGATAGATGTTTTCTTCCCTGCAGGGGTGCACCAACTTACCCACCACGCTCGATTAACTCCGGCCGGACACACTTTCCTGGGTCATGCCCGGCCTCAGCCAAACAATACACTGCAACCCGACCAAGACTTAACAGAGAGGTCAGCACGCCGGACTAAACCTATGCCCCCAGGGGTCATGGGCCATCTCCCCGGGAACTCCTGCATGTTGCGAACGCGGCCGGTGAGCAGACCTAGCTACCTCCTTAAACAGGTAGGTGCTTACCAGTCCAACCCAGCATGCGCCGCTCAGTCGCTGACGTCTATTAAGCTCCGGCTGATGCATACGACGCAGAACGCCCATACTATGCCCACGTGATGGTTAGTGCTATCAAGCCAGAGGCCCCTCGGATCAAATATCCAAATCGTAGTGGATTAGGAATGCGTGGTAACAAGCAGAGACTCACGAAAGATGTGACCCCGTTGCCCGTCTCGAGGACTTGCGGCAAGGACTAGGAATGCCCGGCCACGCCTCGTAATTATCTCGCGGGCCCCCTCCAGGTCAACCCGTCTCCACATACTCGCAATTAAGCTCACGCGGGTACCCCTCAGGGTCGACCCGTCTGTCCAAGTAACAAGGGTAAAGTCCAAGTATCCGTGTGTCCAAACATCAAGGGGAAAACCCAAGGAATCACCCCCGATGAATTCCACTAGATGTAATCATCAAGGTGAACGTAAGAGGAATCACCCCCGAGGTTCACACTTGAGGGGTTGCACGACAGAGTCGTATCGGAAGTGGTTAAGGAGGAAATCACCCTCGATGACCAAGACCGAATGACTACACTACAGGGTTAACATCAGAAGTGCTGAAGAGGTTCACCCTCGGTACTCGATAGTAACCCAGTAGTGTTGAGCAACTAAGGGGAAAGTGATGTGCGGTGCCGGGGCCTGGTCTTCGGTCCCGTTGATCGGGTCTTCAATGATGAAGCAGGGGCAACAAGGACAAGGTGGGGGTCACTGATGCATCACTAACCAACCTATACTAAGCAGTTTAGGATAATCAGATAAGGTACAACAACAGATACAAAAGCAGGCTATGCATCAGAATAGGAGCAATCAATAACAGTAGCAAAATCTAATGCAAGCATGAGAGAATGGAATGGGCGATATCGGGATGATCAAAGGGGGGCTTGCCTGGTTGCTCAGACAAGAAGAAGGGGTCGTCGTCGACGTAGTTGATCACAGCGGCATCAGCGGCGGTCTCGGGGTCTACCGGAGAGAAGAGGGGGAAGAAACAGTAAATACAGGCAAACATATGCGCAACATGATTAAAAGCGGGGCTAGAGGTATTCTAACGCAGTGCTAGGCTTTACTGGCGATGGGAGAAACATCCGGGAAAGTTTTCCCAGTCCCGGATGTCTATCAGATAGATGAACCAGAGGGGAAAGGTTGCATGTTTTCTATGCTAGGGACGTGTGACAGACGAACGGAGGGCGTATCCGGATTCGTCTCGTCGTTCTGAGCAACTTTCATGTAGAAAACATTTTCATCTGAGCTACAGTTTATTTTCTATTATTTTTCAAAGTTTTATTTATATATAGGAATTAATTTTAATCCAAAAACAAATGCGAAAAAGCTAAGTGCACACAGCATCGTGTACACAAAAGTGTACACAGGTTGACAAGTGGGTCCAGAAGGGGCTGAGTCAGCAGCCCAGTCAGTAGTCAACAGTTGACTGTTGACTAGTCAAACTGACTGGTGGGGCCGTGAGTAAGTGACACATACTTTAATAGTTTTTTTTATTAAAATAAGTTATTGCCTCAGATTAAGTTAGTGGCCTTGGGCCCACGGGTCAGTGAGCGGTTAGGGAGTGGGTTAGTGTCAGGGAGGGGGGGGGTTATCCCCACTAACCGAACAGGGGCCGGCCCAGGCAGAGGTCGGTGGCTTCGCCGGCTGGGCTCGCGCGGGCACAAGGCGCCGACAGCCACGGTGCGGCCGGCGGACTAGCGGTAGGGCTAGCCGAGGGCGGCGAGGGCGAGGCCATGGCCATCAGCAGCCGGCCGGAGTAGGAGGGCGGGTGCGCGGCCTCCGGCGCGGACGCGGCCA
>NC_057810.1:404134615-404141454 GCF_018294505.1 Triticum aestivum | reverse complement strand
TGATGCACGGGATGGACGAAGTTGACGGTGGCTGTTCTCCTGGTCGCGGTCTTAGGGCTTGGGGAGGCCGGTGGCCGCGTCTGTGGAGGCGGCATGGCGACGATGTCGCTCGGGCGGGGCGAGCAGAGGAGGTCGCAGCACGGGGGAGAGGAAGGAGAGGCGGCTAGGGTTCGCCCGGAGGAAAGAGGGGAGGGGGGGTTGGGGTGCCCTTGTAGCCATCGGGAAGGCGGGGATGGCCGCCACGCACAACATGGCCGGCGGATGGGCGCCACGATCCCCTGTCTCCCTGTAGCAGGTTGAAGGAGAGGGGAGGTGGGCTGGGCCGGCCATTTGGCTAGTTGGGCCAAAGTGCCAAGTAGAATAGGCCCTTCTCTTTTTATTTTAGTTTTACTCTGTTGCAGAATCTGTTTGCAATATTTTGAGCTGCCAATTGATCTTTTTAAAAATGTGGAACTTGGCCACATAAATACATTACAATATTTGGCACTACCACAAAAAGTTTGAGAGGAGTTTGAATTGATTTGGATTTTTCACAAATGGAAAAGTATAAGAAAAAGTTGATTTGGAACTGTTTTAATTTCCAAGGGAAATTAAATATCTCAAATGATGTTGAATCATCCATGACAATTAGTTAGCGAATATTTTCAAACCATCAAACATTTTTACTTGATAGCTCGAAGAAATAAGAATTTGACTTGTTTTCGGAATTTGAATTTGACCTGTGTCTGAAACAAGTGAGGTTTAGCAAGAGTAATAGTGGTGACAAGGCATCATTAATAGAGGATTACTGTAGCTTAATTATCCGGGCGTCACAATTCTCCTCCACCACAAGAGATCTCGTCCCGAGATTTAAGGGGTAGAGTAAGGGGGAAAGACTCGGAAAGGACGAAGCTCAACACAAGATATGTACCTGTGGCTATCTCGACAAACATGGCATAGAGGCATCTCTCGAGTTAAAATTCAAGAAATTCATCGAGAGCAAGGTAAGGAGGAGCAATAAGAAGCTTCAACCGGGTAGGCAATCGTTCGATGTCTGAAATAGAGGGTTAAAGGGGTTCAAAGCATTGAGAATAAGTATTGCATCTGATACCATAATAGATCCCTAGGAAGGGGGCTTGTGATTTACATATGAAGCCAAGTGTGAGGATTAATTTTGGAAGACAGGGATGTACAGGAGAGTCAGGTTTCGATTCTGTGGAACTATGGGTTATGGGCCCATCATGTGGGTTAAAAGCAGGAAGGGTGCTAACATTTGCACGGTCATGATAGCAAGGCAGGTCAGAGGATAGCATGTCAGTCATGTTGGCAACAACATTGGCACCAAGGGCGAGGGACGAAGAGAACCATTTTCCTGCTCGTTAAGACGAGGCGGACCAATGGGCAAAGTTCTCGTCCATCAGCGGCTACCAGAATGTCATCAACAATAGTAACAAGGTCTTACTGACCAATTGTACATCGAGGTGTTTACGTAAGCCGGGAACTATTACTGCTTAGGACATATGGATCACAAGATAGGTTAAACAAAACAATGGAAAGGAATATGTGATTATTATGGTAATCAGACCAATGGAAAGGAAAGATGTTTATACCCAAGTATTAGAGTATAACTTTCCCAAAGAAAGGCAGAGCATGATTGGACTCCAAGTATTAAACCGTTTAGACAAAGGGGTAAGGAATTTATGAGGTTTACACATACAATGGTGATTGGATAATTGATCAAGATTAGTTAGCATTGCGCTCCCAATGTTCTTGTTGATGATCGGAGTACCACACACATGTTTCGGGATAGTGTTGACATGGTCATCAGGGAAAGGTCGGACTTCAGATACACAAAGGATCCATCGGAAACAACTTAGAAAATAAGTCGTACAATTTCAGCAAAGAAAAGATGAGGGTGTGGCCGACGGGCTCAGCAACAACCCATCGCCATGTCAAAAAGGGTGTGTTACCAAAATTATGTGAACAAGTTTGTGTTGGGGAAGGCAAGAATGTTGTCGATGATAACTTAAATCATCGAGGGGCAAGGATTGTATTTCTCATCATGAATTCGATTGATATCCTGGAAGAGCTCAGAATGTTGATGATGATCACGAAACATTTTTCGAGAGATTTCATGAAGATGTAATCGATCGGCGATGACATCAAGTCAAAGGAATGATGAAGCGAAAGGTTATTGGAACCACGGGTACGACACAAACTCGAAATTAAGCTTGCTATTCAAGACAAAATGATATGACGAGGAAAGTCGATGTAGGCTTAGCTCATCGTCAAAAATTGTGCTCCGGGAAGAAGGATCAGGTAGCACAGTTAAAAGTTGACATGATAAAAAAAATATAGCCGATCAGGCTAGGAATGATGTTATGGGGTATAAAACTTCCCAATATCAGATACTAGGTGTAATGCCGGAAGGTAAATCGGAGTAGAGGTTGGACGGGGGAATGATTTGCAGAGGATAAGTATTTTAACTTATCCGGTAAATGGAATCAAGGAGGAAATATGGTCGGAACCACAATTGCAAAGGATCAATTCATAGATACAAGCTGAGCTTGTACCAAAGAAATAATTATTTTTATGAGCAGCTTCCATGATAAGTTCTACATCGGTTCCATGGGCATGAACACAAAGGTTCAAGGTCGACTCCCACTTCTTCAATAGATAACCTTTCATTCACTCCTCGTTTTCGAAGAATTTGTAGTGCATAGGATTTATCTGGCGACGTACCAGAAGAGTAAGACTCGTGAGAACTCTCGGGTTCCCACGGATTATGGAAGGCATAAGTTCAACCCATCAGGGCATTTTAGGAACCTATTCCACAATGCCAAGAGTAAATAACACAAGCTCGAAGTTAGAGCACGGTAGAGAAGGCAGAGAATACAATTTACCAAAGGCAATATGTATCAGAGGAAGAGCGCACAAAATTTTGAATATGAAGGAAACTGCCGGATAATAATCCAACAAAGGATTCAGCGGTCCTTAATGGATCTGATGTGAGTATCAGTACTCAATCAGAAGAAGGAAGGAATGCAAAGGCATTGGATTATAGAAACATCTGAATAATTCGATGCTTGAGTACAAAGGAGTTATGATTTCAAGTCGAAGGATCAGAAGCAGAGGCTCTGATCAAAAGGTGAGTAAGTTGAATAGACTTAAATATGGCCCCGATCAAGTCTTGATTGGGCAAGAACCAGCTCATAACCGGAGCGATGTCGAAGCCGGAAAGAAAATTTCCAAGGAATTAATTGATGATTGCGAGTATTTGCTCACATGTTGAATCCATAGGATTAGAATGACAGCCACAAAGAATTTTAAAGAATATTGCTAGACATATGGAATTAATCCTAATGCAAGCAGGCAAGGAAAATCAAGAGCAATCGGCTGCAGAGGATTTTTTGGAAGATCACATAGTATTTCCAAGTATTTTGGAAATCATGTGAACAACTGGGGATGAACGGGTTCAGCGAATTATCCGTAGTGCAAAAAGAAACCGCAAGGCAGAAAGCACAAAGGATTCTCGAAACACCGGAGAGTACATCTTGTAATAATAGGAGCAACTGGGTATGAAGGTACAAGCAGCGAGGATGTCATTCACGGGGATTATCTGTGGTCAGGAACTGCAAGGCAGTGGGCACAGGGTCTCGAAAAACATTGAGGAGTATCTGCAGAAACTTCTGACGAAGCAAGCGATCAGTGGTAATGTCGGGGCTCTCCAGGAGGAAGTGGGTATGAGAACCTAATGTCAGAGTTAGTAAAATCTTTAACCCGAATAGACGAGAGATCATAATCCAGAGTAAGGAAAAGGAATAAATGATCCTAATACCACCCAATGGCGACGTGGGCCCGTAAGCCACACAGCCAAGTTAGTAAAAGTTTTTCATTGACTAGACTCAACTTCGGCCAAGGAGTTGGAAAGGGGGCTACCTACAGGCAGTTGGCTCTGATACCAACTTGTGACGCCCTCGATTCAATCGTACACTACTCATGCACGCAAATGTGTACAATCAAGATCAAGGACTCACGGGAAGATATCACAACACAACTCTAGACACAAATTAAAAAAATACAAGCTTTATACTACAAGCCAGGGGCCTCGAGGGCTCGAATACATAAGCTCGAATACACAAGAGTCAGCGGAAGCAACAATATCTGAGTACAGACATAAGTTAAACAAGTTTGCCTTAAGAAGGCTAGCATAAAAGCATCTACGATCGAAAAGGCAAGGCCTCCTGCCTGGGAGCCTCCTAACTACTCCTGGTCATCAGCGGTCTCCGTCACGTGGTAGTAGACGCCCTCGGTGTAGTAGCAGTCGTCAAAGGTGGCATCTGGCTCCTGGACTCCACCATCTGGTTGCAACAACCAGAAAGAAGAAAGAAGGGGGAAAAGGGGTAGCAAAGCAACCGTGAGTACTCATCCAAAGTACTTGCAAGCAAGGATCTACACTACATATGCAACATTATCAAAGAAAGGTTGTATATGTGGACTGGGCTGCAGAAATGCCAGAATAGAGAGAAGGCCTAGTCCTATCGAAGACTAGCATCTTCTGGAAACCACCATCTTGCAGCAAATAGGAGGGAGTAGAGTATCATAAAGTAAAGTAGTAGTAGTGTTATCAACCTCGGCCAGGGATCCTTTCTCGACTCCCTGCAAGAAAGCAATCCCAGAGCCATACTATCCAATTGTCATCACAATCCAATTCTCATCACCATCCAATTCTCATCACATGTATCCAGTTCTAGTTGTATCGATCGGGATACAACTCTGAGTGTCCGTTACCGTAGGACAGGCTATCGATAGATGTTTTCTTCCCTGCAGGGGTGCACCAACTTACCCACCATGCTCGATTAACTCCGGCAGGACACACTTTCCTGGGTCATGCCTGGCCTCGGCCAAACAATACGCCGCAACCCGACCTAGACTTAACAGAGAGGTCAGCATGCCGGACTAAACCTATGCCCCCAGGGGTCATGGTCCATCTCCCCGAGAACTCCTGCACGTTGCGAACGCGGCCAGTGAGCAGACCTAGCTACCTCCTTAAAAAGGTAGGTGCTTACCAGTCCAACCCGGCGCGCGCCGCTCAGTCGCTGACGTCTATTAAGCTCCGGTTGATGCATACGACGCAGAACGCCCATACTATGCCCACGTGATGGTTAGTGCTATCAGGCCAGAGGCCCCTCGGATCAAATATCCAAATCGTAGTGGATTAGGAATGCGCGGTAACAAGCAGAGACTCACGAAAGATGTGACCCCGTTGCCCGTCTCGAGGACTTGCGGCAAGGACTAGGAATGCCCGGCCACGCCTCGTAATTATCTCGCGGGCACCCTCCAGGTCAACCCATCTCCACATCACTCGCAATTAAGCTCGCGCGGGTACCCCTCAGGGTCGACCCGTCTTTCCAAGTAACAGGGGTAAAGTCCAAGTATCCGTGTGTCCAAACATCAAGGGGAAAACCCAAGGAATCACCCCCGATGAATTCCACTAGATGTAATCATCAAGGTGAACGTAAGAGGAATCACCCCCGAGGTTCACACTTGAGGGGTTGCACGACAGAGTCGTATCGGAAGTGGTTAAGGAGGAAATCACCCTCGATGACCACGACCGAATGACTACACTACAGGGTTAACATCAGAAGTGCTGAAGAGGTTCACCCTCGGTACTCAATAGTAACCCAGTAGTGTTGAGCAACTAAGGGGAAAGTGATGTGCCGTGCCGGGGCCTGGTCTTTGGTCCCGTTGATCGGGTCTTCAATGATGAAGCAGGGGCAACAAGGACAAGGTGGGGGTCACTGATGGATCACTAACCAACCTATACTAAGCAGTTTAGGATAATCAGATAAGGTACAACAACAGATACAAAAGCAGGCTATGCATCAGAATAGGAGCAATCAATAACAGTAGCGAAATCTAATGCAAGCATGAGAGAATGGAATGGGCGATATCGGGATGATCAAAGGGGGGGCTTGCCTGGTTGCTCAGACAAGAAGAAGGGGTCATTGCCGATGTAGTTGATCACAGCGGCATCAGCGGCGGTCTCGGGGTCTACCGGAGAGAAGAGGGGGAAGAAACAGTAAATACAGGCAAACATATGCACAACATGATTACAAGCGGGGCTAGAGGTATTCTAACGCAGTGCTAGGCTTTACTAGCGATGGGAGAAACATCCGGGAAAGTTTTCCCGGTCCCGGATGTCTATCAGACAGATGAACCAGAGGGGAAAGGTTGCATGTTTTCTATGCTAGGGACGTGTGACAGACGAACGGAGGGCGTATTCGGATTCATATCGTCGTTCTGAGCAACTTTCATGTAGAAAACATTTTCATCTGAGCTACGGTTTCTTTTCTATTATTTTTCAATGTTTTATTTATATATAGGAATTAATTTTAATCCAAAAACAAATGCGAAAAAGCTAAGTGCACACAGCACCGTGTACACAAAAGTGTACACAGGTTGACAAGTGGGTCCAGGAGGGGCTGAGTCAGCAGCCCAGTCAGCAGTCAACAGTTGACTGTTGACTAGTCAAACTGACTGGTGGGGCCGTGCGTAAGTGACACATACTTTAATAGTTTTTTTATTAAAATAAGTTATTGCCTCAGATTAAGTTAGTGGCCTTGGGCCCATAGGTCAGTGAGCGGTTAGGGAGTGGGTTAGTGTCAGGGAGGGGGGTTATCCCCACTAACCGAACAGGGGCCGGCCCAGGCAGAGGCCGGTGGCTTAACCGGCTGGGCTCGCACGGGCACAAGGCGCCGGCAGCCACGGCGCGGCCGGCCGGACTAGCGGTAGGGCTAGCCGAGGGCGGCGAGGGCGAGGCCGTGGCCATCAGCAACCGGCCGGAGTAGGAGGGCGGG
>NC_057810.1:404087059-404134329 GCF_018294505.1 Triticum aestivum | reverse complement strand
GGCGACAGTGGCACGGGAGGAGAAGCAGGGGGCGAGCGGGGCAAGGCGGGCGAGCCGCGGGGTGGCCAGGGCGCGGCCGGCAGCCGCGTTGGGCGTGGTGGACGCGCGACAGGAGCGGCGAGCATGCTCTGG
The DNA here is from genome assembly GCF_018294505.1 of Triticum aestivum. Taxonomy (NCBI): domain Eukaryota; kingdom Viridiplantae; phylum Streptophyta; class Magnoliopsida; order Poales; family Poaceae; genus Triticum; species Triticum aestivum. The sequence continues at coordinate 404,134,197 of NC_057810.1, read as the reverse complement.
GAGCCGGCCTCCGTCCATGGCGAACAGCAACGCGCGGGGGCATCTATGGCAACCAATCGAGACAAGGAACAAGGGGGAGGTGAAGGGGGAACAGGCAGGGCTCACTGGGAGGTCGTGTACGAGCTCGGGGAAGCCGGGGGTGGGGCGAAGCAGGGCGAATCGACAGCTGCGGCCGTCGGTGCAGAAGTTCGAGGACGAGCTCGATGGCGGCGATTCGGTGCGGATCCACTCGATTTGATGCACGGGATGGACGAAGTTGACGGTGGCTGTTCTCCTGGTCGCGGTCTTAGGGCTTGGGGAGGCCGGTGGCCATGTCTGTGGAGGCGGCATGGCGACGGTGTCGCTCGGGCGGGGCGAGCAGAGGAGGTCGCAGCACGGGGGAGAGGAAGGAGAGGCGGCTAGGGTTCGCTCGGGGGAAAGAGGGGGGGGCATGGGGTGCCCTTGTAGCCATCGGGGAGGCGGGGATGGCCGCCACGCACAACATGGCCGGCGGATGGGCGCCATGATCCCCTGTCTCCCTGTAGCAGGTTGAAGGAGAGGGGAGGTGGGCTGGGCCGGCCATTTGGCTAGTTGGGCCAAAGTGCCAAGTAGAATAGGCCCTTCTCTTTTTATTTTATTTTTACTCTGTTGCAGAATCTGTTTGCAATATTTTGAGCTGCCAATTGATCTTTGTAAAAATGTGGAACTTGGCCACATAAATACATTACAATATTTGGCACTACCACAAAAAGTTTGAGAGGAGTTTGAATTGATTTGGATTTTTCACAAATGGAAAAGTATAAGAAAAAGTTGATTTGGAACTATTTTAATTTCCAAGGGAAATTAAATATCTCAAATGATGTTGAATCATCCATGACAATTAGTTATCGAATATTTTCAACCCATCAAACATTTTTACTTGATAGCTCGAAGAAATAAGAATTTGACTTGTTTTAGGAATTTGAATTTGACTTGTGTCTGAAACAAGTGAGGTTTAGCAAGAGTAACAGTGGTGACAAGGCATCATTAATAGAGGATTACTGTAGCTTAATTATCCGGGCGTCACAGTCTAGTAGGAGCAGGGAGAGGAGTATACAAACCGCGAGGTTTCAGCTTAGACTTTGCCTTATTACAAGTAATGCAACGCTTCACAAATCTGTCCACATCACGCCTCATCTTAGGCCAATAAAAGTGATCTGCGAGCATAAGCAAAGTATTCTCACGTCCAAAATTACCAATCAAACCGCCGGCATGTGATTCCTGCAACAATACCAAACGCATGGACGATTCTGGAACACATAGTTTGTTAGCTCGAAACAAATAGCCATCATGTACGTGATATTTTTGCCATGCTTTTACATCTGAACACAATTTATATGGTGCTGAAAAATTAGGATCAGTGGCATATAAATCATGCAAACTCTCTAGAGCAGGAACTTGACATCCAATTGTCTCAACAACTTGTTTTTCCTAGAAAGAGCATCAGCAACAACATTATCTTTACCCTTCTTCTATTTAATGATATATGGGAAAGATTCAATAAATTCAACCCATTTTGCATGAAATTTGTTCAAATTCGATTGAGTTTTCAAATATTTCAGAGCCCCATGATCAGAATGTATGATTAATTCTTTTGGCCACAAATAATGACGCCAAACCTCAAGGACACGAACTAGAGCATACAATTCTTTATCATAAACAGGATAGTTCAATTGTGCACCATTATGTTTTTTTAGAAAATATGCAATCGGTTTACTCTCTTGCATCAACAGACTGCCAAATACCAATTCCACTAGCATCACATTCAATCTCAAATTATTTAGTGAAATTAGGAAGTAGAAGCAAATGTGCAGCATTCAAACGACCTTTCAGCTCATCAAAAGCATTATCTTGGGCTGCTCCCCACACAAAATCAACACCCTTTTTTGCGAGCTCATTCAAAGGTGCACCAATAGTACTGAAATCTTTCACAAAATGTCTATAGAAACCAGCAAGACCGTGAAAGCTTCGTACTTGACTAACATTCATAGGAGTAGGCCAATTTGTAATAGCTTCTATTTTTGATTCATCTACCTCAACTCCATGCTTAGAAACAACATATCCGAGAAATATGACCTTATCTTTGCAAGATGTGCACTTATCAAGATTACCATATAGCTGAGCATCACGGAACACTTGCAAAACTTGTTGAATATGATCACTATGTTCAGATTCATTGCGGCTGTAAATAAGTGTATCATCAAAATATACTACCACAAATTTACCAATGAAATGCCTCAAAACATGGTTCATTAATCTCATGAAAGTACTAGGTGCATTAGTTAACCCAAAAGGCGTGACTAACCACTCATATAAACCAAACTTTGTTTTAAAGGCTATCTTCCATTCATCCCCTTCTTTCATCCTAATTTGATGATAGCCACTACGCAAATCAATTTTAGAGAAAACAGCAGCACCACTCAATTCGTCTAACATATCTTCTAAAGGTGGAATAGGATGACGATATCGAATAGTAATGTTATTTATAGCTCTACAATCTACGCACATGCGCCATGTACCATCTTTCTTAGGAACTAAAATTACAGGAACAACACAAGGACTTAAGCTCACGAGAATATAACCTTTGTCTAGAAGCTCTTGTACTTGTTGCTGAATTTCCTTTGTTTCCTCTGGGTTGGTGCGGTACGGTGCTCTATTGGGCAGCGATGCTCCTGGTATCAAATCATTTGATGCTCTATACCTCGCAATGGTGGTAAGCCAGCGGGTACCTCCTCCGAAAACACATCGCTAAATTCCTATAATACATTAGAAACACCAATAAAGAGAGGGGTCATGTCGTTAGAAAGCAAAATTTGACCCTTGCACAACAGCAAAAGTGGTACAGCAGTGGGATCCTCACGAAACTCTCTCAAATCAGATTTGGTGGCTAACATAACTAAGGAATTCACTCTTTTATTTTGATCACTCAGATTTGGCTTGTGGCTCTCACTCACCGAAGTGTAGTCTCTGGCCTATCTAATCTCTCACTCTCTTTTTCAAGATTCACTTCAATTTTTTGATGAGATTCATTTACAATTTGCTGCGGTGTCATAGGCCTCAAAGTAACCTCCTTGCCACGCAAATTTAAATGATATGTGGCGGACATCTCTATCATAATGCCATGTGCGTCCCAACAATAGGTGACACATGGTCATAGGAACCACATCACACTCAATGGTGTCTTTATATGGTCCGATCTGAAATTCCACACACACCATGTGGCTGAGTTTCATCTCACCACTATCACTTAGCCACTGAATAAAATATGGATTGGGGTGCGGTAAATATTTCAATTTCAGCTTTTGGCATAACTCAATACTAGCCAAATTGTGAAAACTACCACCATCAATTATAACCTTGCATGCCTTACCAGGACCAACAACTGCCTTTGTTTGAAACAAATTGCACCGTTGTTCTACAGGACTAGGCGTAACACTTAGCACTTTGGGCGAGCAAACAATTGTAGGATAGTGTGTAGCGTAACCAACATAACCATTCTATTGAACCATCTTCATCTTACTCCCAAATTTCAGAATCAGGGTCATCATCATCACCGGTTTCATATTCTGTTGTATCCTCATTAACCAACATAACCATTTTATTGGGATAACCTCTCTTAAAATGACCCCTTCCACCACATGTATGACAACTCATGTCCTTGTTTCTTGTTGTAGAATTAGTAGAACCAGCAGCACTAGCAGCAGGTTGCGCCGGTTTCTTCGCATTAGAGATCACGAATCTGATTTGGAAGAAGTATTACCACAAAAACCAGAAGTGGAACTAGGAGTAGGCTCCATACTAGGTGTTGTTCGTGGTGTAAAACGACCTCTACTCACTGTTGTGCGAGATGTAAACTTAGCATCCTCAGCCACTTGCAATTCAGCCTCACGTGCTTGGTGTAACAAATCTGTCTTGTCGTAATATTGGTGAAGACGAACAATATGCTTGATGTTATAGTTCAGACCAGAGAGAAATTGCTGCATTGTTTGTTCAGGCTCTTCACGCACTCTAGCACGCTGCATAATAAGCTCCATCTCCTGAAAATATTCATCCACGGAAGAAGTACCTTGCCTCAAATTCTGCAATATGTCATAGAGAGAACGAATATAATTGCGTGGAACAATGCGAGCACAGATCTCTTCCTTCATAGCTCTCCATGTAAGAAGTCTACTCCTTCATAGCTCTTCATAGTTCACCATCTTGAATTCTGGACTGTACAATATTACCCAACAAAAGCAAAGCATAGTCATCAAATTCAGAAGATGCAAGTTTTATTTTTCTGTCCTCAGTGTAATCATGCATGCGCCATAATTTTTCCACCTTCAGCTCCCAATTGAGGTACTCTTCAACATCAGTAGAACCAACAAACTTGGGGACTGTGAACTTTAGTTTCCCAGACCATCATCATCACGGTTGGCTGGTTGTGCAAAAGCATCATCATCAAATCGACGGCGCGCACCAAGAGGAGCAAATCCACGGCCTACGGGCATGGCAGCAGCACGGCCACCACCACGGCCTCCATTACCACGACCACCATCTTGACTAGCGACAACCGGCTCATGTGGACCTTGCTGGTCCCGATTAGCTTGTTGTAATTGTGCATGACGTGCTGCAACACCTTGTACATTGGCAGCATTAGCAGCTGCAACACCATCATTACCACCATGAACAATAGCTTCACCATCATCATCATCACGCTGCTGATTCTGTTGGCGATCAACAGACTGTTGCAACGCAGCCGTAGCTTGCTACAAGTTAACTAGAGTCTCTTGAATTTCAGTAACTGGCCATTGTGTTGCTCTGATGGTTTCTGTGGCATACTTGAGGTCCAAATCCATGCTCTGCACATTCTCATTTATTCCAATGCATCAAAGATTTAGGATCCTTTTTCTACTGTACATCAAAAGACTCGTCAGACATGATTAGGTGATTAGTAATCACAGAAAATATAGTGTATGTGGAAAACTCTCAACTCACTCAAAACTGAAAGAAACAAGGTATCTTACCGTTCCAAAGTGAATTAGAAAAGCTTACCAACTTGTATGGGCAGAACATGCACGAATGTGATGGAGCGAATACCGAGGGTGAAAACTATCACACAACAAACAGGGTATATGGTGGAGCTTGGTTGGAATACCTATCAACACCAATTCACAAATCCTAGTGCTGATCATATGATAAAAAGACCCACGAAAACACACATGGTGGAGATAAGTGGGGCAAACGCAACTCTGAAACTGAGCTCAAAATTCTGGAATGTCGGAGTAATGCTCGTGTTGCAAATGCATAGGAGAGATGCTAGCAAATCACTCAAAATTTATACGGGCACAAGATTGCTCAATCTACTAGTGCAATGAACGTGGTAGAAAAACTGAACAAACTCTCAAAAAATATATGCAACTTCCACGTGTAGCTTTCTTTTCCTCCTTTTTTCATTTTCTTTTTCTTTCTTTTTTTCTTTTTTCTCTCTTTTTTTTATCAGTAACCTGAGAAATTAGTAACCAATCTGATTTTGCCAAAACAAAATATGCACACTCTCCCAAATTCCTATATGAGCAGCCCGTAGAGCAAAGGGTATGCTAGTCTCAATAGGAAAGTACTATGCAAAAGAAGAAAGGCTAACTATGGTTATCAAATGAAACACAATCTGATTCGGATAGTTAATCAAACCAAACGAATTCTGACTCGGACGAACAGACTTGACAGCAACCAAATGACTCCGATGTGAGAAAAGGAAAACCTAGACAATCTAAAACGACTCAGATCAGAAAGTAAGTTACGCAAATAAAAGACTACAATCAACAACTAAAACTTGGAACCGATGCTATCTAGGCTATGTCAAAAACTCTCAACCCAAATTTTTTGTATGGCTTTTTCTGTATAGGATGAAAACAAAACTAATCTAAGGGATTGGTGGATGCTCACCGAGATAATGCTAGAAATCTGATACCAAGATGATATGGGGTGGCCCGATCTTCTTGGTGAGCGGAGGATGTCGATGTTGAACTTGTTGGATAACTTGTGAGATGCTCTCGGACTCTCCGGTTGTTCCCCCGTTGCCAATGCAACAGATCTTCAACCCTATGGATATTCGCAACACAACACACTTGCGCACATAGCCGCCGACCACGAAGTGGTTCTGCAATCTCCCAATTCCCAATGGAACAACAGATAGCACTTGACTTTCAGTAGAAAATACACCCTATCAAAACAAATTTGGTGTAGGTAAATATTCCTGATCGATGCAAAGAGGAATATGAGTACAGAGGAATGCTTAAAGCAATTCAGTCTGATATGAGTTTTATTAAAACGTGGTCCAACCCTAAAAGCCATGACTTACAAGGGTATATAAAGACCCCTGGACGTCCAACATAGTGTTGGGGTCGAAATCCAACTTATCTCTAACTTTCCTAACTTAAACGAATCTATCTGGAAAAACTGGCACAAACAACCGCCATATTGTTTTGGTGACTATGGCTTGGTCACCGTGAATCACGGGCTGCGAGTATACAATTTGGAAAGCACGCGAGTCAAGCTTTCCAAATTGTATTTAAACGCCTTATTTGCAGCATGGACACGGATTCTGCACATATATCAATTGCGGGCCTCCTGGCTGTCAATTCGAGTTCGGTAATGATTTCCCTTCTGTTTATGTTGTGCACCTGCCTCCCTCTCCTCCCTCGTGCACTTGGTGATATTAGACATCAGTAGAAGTTCTTCTTGCTGCAATTCTTCATCTCCACGTGCCAAGCTTGCCTTCTCTTCAAATCTAATCAACAAATATGCAAAGACTTAGGCAGTATAAAATTCTTATTAACACAAATGTCAGATTCAACTAAAAGTGAATTCACCCGTTGTTCAAGTAGTTTTGCAAGTGCTCTCGTAATTGGTCCAATTCTGATTTCATTGGAATTGTCTTGTGCAATATCATCTTTAATTAAAAATGATGGTAAAGGAGTAGGGATGTCCTCATCAACGGGTGTCGGTGGGAAACGACACCTATGGGATCACAAGAATCCCTACTACGGCTGAGGGGCGCTCGGTTGTGAGGACAGTAGGATCAGAAGTCAGTACAAGCACGCGGGTCATTTTCCCAGGTTCGGGCTGCAACAATGCGTAATACCCTAGTCCTACTTGGATGTGCATATTTGTGTTCTTGGGGTTCTTGAACTAGATACAACGAGTGTAACTTGTCCAAAAGTCAGAATCCTTCTCCTGGATGCCTTGGGCCTCCTTTTATAGGCATGGAGATTGCCACAGTGGCACACAGGAGGTGGCATCGGGGTACTGTGATTAAGGCTATCCCTTGCCATTACGGGACAAAGTGCATTTAATGCGCCCCTGGCGTGTCCCCTTCACTTTACCGCCGCTTCACCCTGCCTCGACATGCGCCTGGGCCAGCGAGGCGGTCAGCGCCATGTAGGCTGGCAGGCTGCTGAGGTGGCGCAGTGGTAGGGCCTTCACGAAGATTTGCATGCCACCACGTAGGCATGCACTGAGTTGGCCGAGAAGCCTTGTGCCGACACGCAGGCGCCTGCCCAGCTGGTGGGATGGCAGCTGCACGGGAGCGGTGGCAGAAACCTGGCGGGTGCAGGCCTGGTTGTGGCCTTGCGGACGTCCTTGGCAAGAGCCTTGCCGGGGCCCCATCAAGGGCCTTGACGCGGCGTTGCGGTCGTCCCCAGCAAGGGTCTTGCCGGGGGTCTTGTGGGTTTCCTTGGCGAGGATGTCGCCGAGGTTCGTCGTCTTTTACTCTCCCGATTCGAAGGGTTCCTTGTCTTCACAAAGATCTGCATGCCACCATGGAGGCGCCCCCCGAGCCCATGTCCCAACGTGGTTGGTGACGCTGGAGAAACTGGGGCCCAAGGGAGGCGCGCCCTACTGGCGTTGGGTAGGCTGCCCCAGCAAGGGCCTTGCCGGGGCCATAGGGGCTGCCCCGGCAAGGGTCTTGCCGGGGGAAACCACCTCACCTTGTTGCTCTTAATGCCTCTACCTTGGCGTTGCTTTGGCCGTCCCGCGGCTTTGATTTACTGTCTCTGCCCTGCTTAAGTGTGGTCGTGGGCGCGGCTCTGACTGCCCGTGCACAAATAAGGGGTACAAAAGAGCGCCCCTATTTTAGTACACCGACAGGAGCCCCCAGTCCTGGGCCACACATAAGCGCGACATGTTGTTGGGCCAGGCCCAGAACGGTGCACGGGCAGGCGGGGCGGTTTTTACCATGGTAACTTTCCGTTCGCTGCGCTTCCCTACGACCAGTGTTGAATGCATGACGTGGGGGTTGTGCACACGCGTGACCGAAGCACGCTTGCGTCATCTTGCGGTGAATAGTAAAGAGGCGGCTTGCGTGTCCCTTCGAGATCGCAGGACCGCTACTCATTTACTATCCTTACCTGGGAACCATCGCTCCACGCGTCCCATAACTCCCGTCTCGCGCGCCAGGTATGCCGCAAGCACGATGTAGAGTGAATGACAGGCACGTGGAATACAGGAAGTCGTGCGTGCGTGGGTTGATTCCCACGCACCTTGAATTGGGCGGGGAGGGCGGTCGACGGCCTCGCTCGCTGTCACCTTAATGAGCCGCTGAAAGGGGCGGCCGAGCCCCGAACAAGTCCTTCATAAGGAGGGGAGCTGGAGGAACGACGCCTCTCAATCCTTCGTCATCCGCCTCTCCCCATTCCTGCTCCCTCCTCCCTTCTGCCATGGCGAGAGGGCATGGTGACGCTTCATCGGTGGCGGCGAGAGTCTCTGCTAGACAACGTGTCGCTCCTCCCCAAGAGCTCGTGGCAGCGGAGCCAGCCGTTAGAGGAAGGGAGAGGGGCGAGGTCGAGGCCGTCGTGGTGCTCAGGGAAGAGGAGGACCGGGCAACGCGTCGGCCTAGCCTCCCCCAGCGGCCCCTCCCCCGGTGGAGGGCCACGTTGGGAACAAACCCTATGAGTTCTTCATCAGGTTGCGTCGGCCGGCGCGCCGTCGTCTTCGTCTCCCGACCCCGTTTGCCCGGGAGATGGAGCTGGACCCGCCGCAGTCGCTGAGGCTGCACATGAGGGGCTGTGGGAACAGCGGCAAATGGGTGATGTCGAGTTCCCAGCCCCTCATGTCATGTACCTTCACCGGGGGTGGAAGACCTTCGCTCGCATCCACAGCCTGATGGAGGGGCTCACTCTCCATTTCAAATTAGTGGAGAGTGGCCTCCTCTCCGTCAAGGTCTTTGGACACTTCGGGACTCATGTAAGGTGCTGCGTGGAGAGCTCCTCTGATGACAAAAATTCTTCCTCGAGCGGGAGTGGCGAGGAGGACAGCGGCAGCGACGACAAGGGCAGCGGGCGGCAGGATGACGGGTCCAACTAAGCATCGGGCGCGCCTCTCCGGGGCAACACCTGCGACCCCATCATCCGTGTCGCCGGCTCCTTGAACTTCTCGGGGTTGCCTCCTTGGGCAGTTGGCATGGGGAGGCCGGAGAAGGCGAAGAAGGAGGGTGGCGGGCCGTCAAGTCGGAGTACGATGGCACCGATGCCTTCGTAGCATATTGACGGACCACTGCCTCATCTTCCAGCTCTTCCTCCGATGCCACCACCGCCAGCCCTCTCCTAGGCGACCGCCGGCATGTTTTCTTGGCGCCTTCTGCTGCTCGTACCTCGCCTAGGTGCTCCTTCTGCCCTTTTGCCTTCTTGTTTCATTTCCTGAGGAGAGGGACAAGAAAGGGATTACGAGCACCTTGTCTTTTTTCAATTTGTAAGCCCACGGGCCTTATTTAGATCTCCCTATTCATGTTTATATTCCGTACGAGTTGTACCTGTATGGAACGTATTAATGGAAAAAGGGTGCTTGCCGGGTCTTGTGTGTGTGTGAGCAAAGCCCATACCAAAGAACAAATCCTTGTTATTTCAATATAAACACCGCTGCCTGGCGGCATACTTTGCCATTCCCCCACTCCGTTCGTCCATACTCACGCCTTTGGCGGAGGCAAGGACGAAGTGGGGGTGGGCTCTATGCTTGCTTCCTTGCCGCCGTAGCTACAACCATGTTCCGAACCGAGGAGTCCTTGGGTAATGGGAACGAAGGGAGCGCGGCAGCCTTGGAACAAAAAGAGGTTCCGTATGTCCCAAGTTTCATACGAAAATGCATGACAGGGGATGGGAAAACTTATCTGGATCTGCAGCCCCCGGCAACCCTGACTTGTCGTGGGTGGACCTTTGTGTCTTCAGCCCTCGGCAAGCTTGGCTTGCCGGGTCCGGAGCGCCGGCTTTTCCTCCTGCTTCCACTCGGCTTGGCGGAAACATTTATGTACCCTGCGAACCAAAGAGAATGGATATGAACAAAGAGACGCAAACTCAACCTCTGTGCTAGGGGTTAGTCGCTGCTAGGCACAGAGGGTTACATGCCTTGCTGGCAAGGCTTGTACAAAAGGTGGCCTGTCGGGGGGCCCGACAGCTACGCCTTATGGGTAAAACTTGCGAAGATGCTCAATGTTCCAGGAGTTGCTCACTGGAACGACATCTTCGGTCTCCAAGCGGACTGTGCCATGCCTGGTGACTCGTGTTACCCGATAAGGGCCTTCCCACTTCGGCATCAACTTGTTAGAATTCTTGGCCGACTGAACACGCCGAAGAACAAGGTCGCCTTCCTCAAAGCTTCGGTCATGAATCTTGTGGCTATGGTAGCAGCGCAAGGCTTGCTTGTAGCGTGCCACTCTCACAGCCGCCCGAAGACGATCTTCCTCGAGGAATGTTGCTTCATCTTGCCGCAATCGCTCTTGCTCAAGCTCATCATAAGCAAGCACTCGAGGTGACCCGTATATGAGTTCCATGGGGAGAACTGCTTCTGCCCCGTAAACCAAGGCGAAGGGTGTCTGACCGGTGGCTCGATTTGGTGTCGTTCTGATCGACCAAAGAACCGCTGGCAACTCATCAATCCAGCGCCTCCCACTTTTGTGCAGCCTGTCAACGGTCTTCGTCCTCAGGCCACGTAGCACTTCTGCATTCGCCCTCTCTGCTTGGCTGTTGCTCCGTGGGTGTGCCACGGAAGCAAAACAGACCTTGTTGCCGAGGTCCTCGATATACTGCATGAAGGTGTGGCTTGTGAACTACCTGCCGTTGTCGGTGATGATTCTATTCGGCACACCAATGCGGCAAACTAGTCCCTTGAAGAATTTGACGGCTGACTGTGCGGTCACCTTCCTCACTGCTTCCACCTCCGACCAATTCGTGAACTTGTCGATGGCAATGTACAAGTACTCAAAGCCCCCGACGGCGTGGTAAAAAGGGCCCAGTATGTCGAGCCCCTAGATCGAGAATGGCCAGGAGAGAGGGACCGTTTGCAAGGCTAGAGATGGCTGATGAAGTTTCTTTGAATGGAACTGGCACGCTTCACACTTGGTTACTAGTGTCGTCGCATCCTGGAGGGTAGTGGGCCAGAAGAAACCTTGCCAGAAAGCCTAGCCAGCAAGGGCCCTCGACCTTATGTGGGAGCCACATATGCCTCCATGTATCTCTGCCAACAGCTCCAGTCCTTCCTCCCGGGAGATGCACTTGTATTTCACCCCATTCGGCCTTTTTCTGTACAAGAAATTGTCAACGAATTGGTACAGAGCAGACCGGCGAGCTACTCTCTCTGCCTCTTCCTGCTCCTTAGGAAGCTCTCCTATTTGGAGGAATTGGACGGTGTGTTGCGCCCATGCCGGAGCCTGTGGCTCCATGGAAAGGACCAAAGGCGTTTCTTCTGCCGCGGGAACGGTTGCCTCCGCGGCAAGGGCCTGGCGCCCCGCCGGAGTCGGTTGTCCCACGACAGGCTCGGCGTCCATGGCAACTCCTTCGCCGGCGGCTCCAGAGAGCTCGGTGGGGAAGTACTTGCCGGGGCCTAGCTTCCTCCGCTTGCTCTGCCCTGTTGATGGTTCGACGGATGGTTGAGTTAACCGAAGCACAAAAGTACCTAGTTCCACAGGTAGCTTGAGGGCAGCATGCTTTGACAAGTAGTCAGCGATGTTGTTCTCCATCCGAGGGACATGCTCAGCCTGTATACTGTCAAAGCGCTCCTCTAGTCTCCTCACTTCTTCTATGTAAGCTTCCATCAATGGGCTCTGATAATCTTTGTGGATCTGCTTGATGACAAGCTGCCAACCACCCCTTACGATTAGCTTCTTGACTCCGAGGTGTGCCGTGATCCTGAGACCAGCAAGCAATCCCTCGTACTCGGCGGTGTTGTTCATCGACATCTCCCTGAGAAAGTGCATTTGGATCATGTACTTGAGGTTTTCTCCGGTGGGTGTGACAAGCAGCACACCAGCGCCACGCCTTGTAGCGAGAAGGCTCCATCAAAGTACATGATCCAGTTGTGACTCGCTTCCTTGCCGGGGAGAGTGGTCTCCTGTACCTCTTCGTCGGGCGTCGAGGTCCATTCTGCAACGAACTCCGCCAAGACTCTGCTCTAAATTGTCGAGGTGCTCTCGAACTTTAAACCAAAACTTGACAGCTCTAGGGCCCATTTCACAATCCTCCCCGTTGCATCTGGGTTATGCAGTATCCGTTGCAATGGGAGGCAGGTGACAACGGTGATCTCGTGCGCTTGGAAGTAATGATGCAGCTTCCTCGAGGCCATAAGGATGCCGAAGAGCAATTTTTGCACACCTGAGTACCTCGACCGAGCCCCCTGCAAGAGGGAGCTGACGAAGTAAACTGGGTGTTGCACCATTTTCTTCTTCTACACCACTTCACCTAGTCGCGCGGGCCCTGTTGCACTGGCGTCAGCCTTTGCCGGGGACTCAATCTTTCCGGGACCGAGCCCTGCTGGGGAGGGTTCCGGCTCACCATTCGTTGATTCTGCCGTTATTGCTGCCTCTTCGTCGACCTCCCTCTATGCCACCAGTGTGGCTCTAACCAGCACTGGGGTAGAGGAGAGGTATTTCTTCAAATCCTGCAGCGCTGCCTCGGCCTCCGGGGTCCACTACATTGGGCCCACCTTCTTAAAGATCTTGAGAAAGGGAAGGGCACACTCCGCGGACTTGGAGATGAATCTGCTCATGGCGGCAACACAGCCAGTGAGCCGACGCACGTCTTTGATCCGCTTAGGTGCCTCAATCTGCTCGATGGCCTTGATCTTGTCTGGGTTTGCCTCAATCCCATGCTGCGACACAAAGAACCCGAGAAGCTTGCCGGACGGGACACCGAAGACACACTTCTCAGGGTTCAACTTGAGGTTGATCTTGCGCAGGTTTGCAAATGTTTCCTCCAGATCTTGCACAAGTGTTGCTTTGTCCTTGTTCTTGACCACTATGTCATCCATATAAGCTTCCATATTTCTTTGTAGCTGGGGCTCAAACCAATTTGGACTGCTCTTGCAAAGGTCGAGCCAGTACTCTTCAACCCGAAAGGCATCCATAAAAAGCAATACATACCACATGGGTTGATGAATGATGTCTTCTCCTCGTCTTCTCTTGTCATGAAGATCTGATGGTACCCTGAGTAGGCGTCGAGGAATGATAGCAGGTCACACCCGGCCATGGAGTCAACAATCTGCTCGATGCGCGGTAATGGGAAGGGATCCTTTGGACAAGCTTTATTGATGTCCGTGTAATCAATACACAACCTCCACTTCCCGTTTGCCTTGCGCACCACTACCGGGTTGGCCAACCACGTCGGATGGAGCACCCCCCTTACCAAGCCTGTCGCCTCTAGTTTTCTGATCTCCCCCGTGGTGAACTCTTGCCTCTCCAGAGCTTGCTTCCTGACCTTCTGCTTGATGGGCCGTGCATGGAGACAGACAGCAAGATGGTGCTCAATCACTTCCCTGGGAACGTCGGGGATGTCGGATGCTTGCCATGCAAACACATCGACATGTGCCCACAGGAAAGTGATGAGCTCGATTTCCTATTTGCCGTCGAGGGTGAGCTTATGGTAAAAGCTCCTCCTGTGTCGCCCTCCTTGACGGACACCTTCTTGGTCTCTGGTGGTTCAACTCTGGACTTCTTGCTCTTATCGGTGGAGCTCTCTGGCACGTCCTCGACGGGAGCGCAACACCCCGAAGAGGTGCGCTTCCCAGAGTGGGTGCAAGGAGTCTCACCAGTCTTCTTTCCCCCCGGGGCTCTATCGGCAGGAGCAGGTGCCTTGGCGGCAGCTGCTGCAACCGCTTCCCGGTAGAGTTGGTCGGCACAAGTCAACGCCTCTTTCTTGTCGGAGGGGACAGTGATGATGTTCATCGGCCCGGGCATCTTCAGCGTGTTGTAGGCGTAGTGAGTAGCCGCCAAGAATTTGTCTAGTGTCGGGCGGTCGAGGATCCCGTTGTAGGGCAAGGGGATCTCGGCTACATCAAAGACAATCATCTCCGTCCTGTAGTTCAATTCTCCCACAAATGTCACGGGCAGCGTGACCTTTCCCTTTGGCTGGCTCCTCCCTGGGTTGACCCCTTGAAACGTGCACATCTTCTCGAGGTACCCATCCGAGACCTGCAACCCCTTGATCACAACAGGCGAGATCAAGTTCAGACCAGCCCCGCCGTCAACTAGCATCTTCGTCACCTTGACATTGTAGATCGTTGGGGAAACCAACAACGGCAAGCACCCGACCGCAGTAGTGACATCAGGGTAGTCCTCGGTGTCAAAGATGATATGCGTGCTAGACCACTTCAGTGGCTTCTGCGCGTCGAGGGACGGCTCCACCGCTGTGATCTCACGCGCCCACTGCTTGAGCTGGCGGTGGGATATATGCAGCGAGGCGCCACCGTCGACGCACATAGCCTCTATAGTTTTCTGGAACTCGTGGTCGCCGGAGTCATCGTCCTCGTCATGATTATCGTCTTCCTGCTTCTTGTCGCGGCCCCGAGCAGGCCTCTCCTGTTGATTATCTTTCCTGCGGCGGCTTCCTTGGCCACCATGTTTCTTGCCGGATCCCTTGGCATCCTCTTGGCCCTTCTCCTTGTCCCGCCGCTCATACTCGGCTTTATGCTTCTCAGCGAGAAGCTCAACTTGCCGGCAGTTCTGGAGGTCATGGCCCTTGGTGCGGTGGATCTTGCAATACTGCTTGTCGTAGCCTCCTGGCTTGTCGATAACCGCCAAGGCCCGGCAAGCGGCACACCCAGCAACCTCCTTGCCAGGGTCGCTTGCCTTGGCCTTCTTGGCAGTGCCGGTGTCGTCGGACCCCTCGACGGCAAGCGCAGTCTTGCCCTTGCGCTTCCTGTTGCGGCACCGGCCCTTCTTTGACGGGGTGGCGGTGTCATCCTTGGAGTCGGTTTCTGCACCGGCATCCTCGCGGGGGTACTTCCTCCCCTCTTCAGCTCGAGCGCACCGATCGACCAGAACATAAAGCTCGGCCACATCCTTGACCTTGTTCATCGCCGGCTCCTCACACATCTTGCGGTTGCGCACATTCTGATGGAATGCACTGATCAAGGCGGCAAGATAAATGTCTGGAATGTTGTACTGCACTCGGCTGAACCTTTGGATGTACTTGCGCAAGTTTTCTCCTTCCTTCTGGGGGATGATATGCAAATTGCTCGCATGGCCATGAGCTTGGTGGCCTCCAGTAAAGGCGCCAACAAACTCATGACACGGATCCGACCAAGAAGAAATGGAGTCCACCGGCAAGTGAATTAACCATGACATAACATTGGGCTTGAGTGCGAACGAGAAGTAATTGGCAAGCACCTTATCGTCGAGAGCCCCAGCAGCTTGCATTGCGATGGTGTAGATGCTGAGGAACTCCGACGGGTGAGTCTTGCCATTGTACTTCTCGCCAACGTCGGGCTTGAATTTGCGGTGGGAGGGCCACTGGAACTGCCATAGCTCACGGGTGAAGGCTGGACATCCCACCTCGTAGGGTAGGCCACCGTAGCCTCCCAGTGCTAGGTGGTCAATAGTGGGCCCTCCTCGCCTGTCCGACCGGTGGCACGCATCGCGTCGGTGCTCGATGGTGGTTCGAGCATCTTCATGAGCTCGCTCCCGAAGGACTTGATGTTGATCGCGGTGGGTTCACGGGTCAGACGATGCTATTGAGATATCATCACGAGCATCGTTGTGATGGATCGACACCCATTGTGGCTGGTGTGGAGGAGGGGAGTGCACCGTGGCCGCATCGCCTCCGGCCCGTCCACCGCTGGCATGCGGTGGCTCGACGGAGCAACGGCCCACGGGCCCCGCCGGTCGCAACTCATCTTTGTTGGCGATGCCGACAAGGCTCTGGACGGTGGCCCTCCATTCGTCGAGATTCTCCGCAGTGGGAGGAAAGTCGAGGAGCAGCTGTGCGCGTGCTAGGGCTTCTGCTGGTGTGGGCAACGTCGAAAGCTGCGTGGACCGTGATGCGCTTCGACTTCTAACTACGTTAGAAGGACCTCAATCACGGCCCTGCGGCCGTCCGCCACCTCTGCCAACACCTCGGCGCGCATGCTGGCCCTCCTCGTCACGTGAAGGGCGCACGAGACTCTTCCCAGGGCAGTGCCCAGGGTCACCAGCGGGGCGGCGCTGCTCATCGCACAAAACCGGAGAAGAGCGCGCCATGGGCGCCGGTGTTGGTGTCTTGGAGGTCGCCGCGCTGCCGTCTGGCGGCACGACGACGCCCCTGGAGGGCCCCGCACCGCCTGCGAGGGGGGGGGGGCAACTCCGACTCTAGAGTCCGCGGCGTGTGGCTTGTCGCCTGGCGCACGAACAACGCCGCTCACCAGGCCCGAACTGCCAGGGTGATGTGGATGTTCGCGGGCCGCGCCACGGGTTCTCTTCGCGATTGGCCCGCTATTGGTCCACACTGGTACAGGCAGTCCGGTCCCGGACGAACCGATCGCCGTGGTCGTCTTCTTCTTGGGAGCCATAGCGATGAAGAGTTGTTCCACTAGCTGCTAAACCAGATGCTCACTACTGCGCGCCACCTACACGGCGCACCAAAGATGTCAGTGGGAAACGACACCTATGGGATCACAAAAATCCCTACTATGGTTGCGGGGCGCTGGGTTGTGAGGAGAGCAGGATCAACAGTTAGTACAAGCACGTGGGTCGTTTACCCAGGATCGGGCCGCAGAGATGCGTAATACCCTAGTCCTGCTTGGATGTGTATATTTGTGTTCTTGAGGATCTTGAACTAGCTACAATGAGCGTAACTTGTCCAAAAGTCCGAATCCTTCTCCTGGATGCCTTGGGCCTCCTTTTATAGACAAGGAGATCGCCACAATGGCACACAGGAGGTGGCATCGGGGTACTGTGATTAAGCCTATCCCTTGCCATTACGGGAGAAAGTGCATTTAATGCGCCCCGAACGTTTCCCCTTCACTTTACCGCCGCTTAGCCCTGCCTCAACACGCGCCTGGGTCAGCGAGGCAGTCAGCGCAATGTAGGCTGGCAGGTTGCTGAGGTGGCACGGTGGTAGGGCCTTCACGAAGATTTGCATGCCACCACGTAGGTATCCACTGAGTTGGCCGAAAAGCCTGGTGCCGACACACGGGTGCCTACCTAGCTAGTGGGCTGGCAGCTGCACAGGAGTGGTGGTAGAAACCTGGCGGGTGTGGGCCTAGCTGTGGCCTCGCGGGCGTCCTAGGCAAGGGCCTTGCCGGGGCCCCGGCAAGGGTCTTGTCGTGGCGTTGCAATCGTCCACGGCAAGGGTCTTGCCGGGGGTCTTGTGGGTTTCCTCGGCGAGGATCTCACCAAGGTTCGTCGTATTTTACTCTTCTGATTCGATGGGTTCCTTGTCTTCACAAAGATCTTCATGCCACCATGGAGGCGCCCCCGAGCCCATGTCCCAACGTGGTTGCTGATGCTGGAGAAACTGGGGCCCAAGGGTGGTGCGCCCTGCTGGCGTTGGGTAGGCTGCCCTGGCAAGGGCCTTGCTGGGGCCGTGGGGGCTGCCTCGGCAAGGGTCTTGCCGGGGTAAACCACCTCACCTTGTTGCTCTTCATGCCTCTGTCCTGGCATTGCTTTGACCGTCCCGTGGCTTTGATTTCCTCTCTCTTCCCTGCTTAAGTGTGGTCGTAGGCGCGGCTCTGACTGCCCGTGCACAAATAAGGGGTACAAAAGAGCGCCCCTATTTTAGTACACCGACAAGGGGCCTTTTCCAGCGTCCTGTCGGAGGGGGATTCGATCATGGTGGGCTTCTACATCACCACCATTGCCCTTTCGATGAAGTGTGAGTAGTTTACCACAGACCTATGGGTCCATAGCTAGTACCTTGATGGCTTCTTCTGTCTCTTTCATTCTCAATACCATGTTCTCCTCGATGTTCTTGGAGATCTATTCGATGTAATACTCTTTTGTGGTGTGTTTGCCGAGATCCGATGAATTGCGGATTTATGATCAGATTATCTATGAATATTATTTAAATCTTCTCTGAATTCTTATATGCATGATTTGATATCTTTGCAAGTCTCTTCGAATTATCGGTTTAGTTTGGCCTACTAGATTGGTTTTTCTTGCAATGGGAGAAGTGCTTAGCTTTGGGTTCAATCTTGCGGTGTCCTTTCCCAGTGATAGTAGGGGCAGCAAGGCACGTATTGTACTGTTGCCATCGAGGATAAAAAGATGGGGTTTTCATTATATTGCTTGAGTTAATTTCTCTACATCATGTCATCTTACTTAATGTGTTACTCCATTCTGTATGAACTTAATACTCTAGATGCATGCTAGATAGCGGTCGATGTGTGGAGTAATAGTAGTAGATGCAGAATCATTTCGGTCTACTTGACACAGACGGGATGCCTATGTTCATGATCATTGCCTTAGATATCATCATAATTATGCGCTCTTCTGTCAATTGCTTGGTAGTAATTTGTTCACCATCGTATTATTTGCTATCTTGAGAGAAGCCACTAGTGAAACCTATGGCCCCCGGGTCTCTTTTGCATCATATAAGTTCTCTTTTCCACCATATAAGTTCTCTTTTCCATCATACTAGTTTTTGATCTACTATTTCGCAATCTTTTACTTTCCGATCTATAAACCAAAAATATCAAAAATATTTACTTTATCGTTTAGCTATCTCTATCAGATCTCACTTTTGCAAGTACCGTGAAGGGATTGACAACCCCTTCATCGCGTTGGGTGCAAGATTGTTTGATTGTTTGTGCAAGTATTCGGTGACTTGTGCGTTGTCTCCTACTAGATTGATACCTTGGTTCTCAAACTGAGGAAAATACTTACTCTACTTTGCTGCATTACCCTTTCCTCTTCAAGGGAAAAAACCAACGGAAGCTCAAGAGGTAGCAGGAAGAATTTCTGGTGCCGTTGCCGGGGAGATCTACGCCAACTCAAGCCATACTAAGTACCCATCATAAACTCTCATATCTTACATTACATTATTCGCCATTCGCCTCTCGTTTTCCTCACCTGCACCTCTAAAACGATTTTTGAAAAGATTTGCCTTTTCTTCACCCCTCTTCTGTTCGTCTTCTTCGCTTGCTTTTTGTGTGCTCGTATGTTAGATTGCTTGTGTTGTAATGGTGGCTCAAGATACTACCAAATTGTGTGACTTTTCCAAGACCTACAATAATGATTTTATTAGCACTCCGATTGATCCCACTATTAATGTGTAATCTTGTGAAATTAATGTCGGTTTGTTGAATCTTGTTATGAAAGATAAATTTTCTGGCGTTCCTAGTGAAGATACTGCATCCTATCTAAACAATTTCATTGATTTGTGTGATATGCAAAAGAAGAAAGATGTGGATAATGATATTGTTAAATTGAAGTTATTCCCGTTTTTGCTTAGAGATCGTGCTAAAACTTGGTTTTCATCTTTGCCTAAAAATAGTATTGATTCGTGGAACAAGTGTAAAGATGCTTTCATCTCTAAGTATTTTCCTACCGCTAAGATCATCTCCCTTAGGAACGATATCATGAATTTTAAGCAACTTGATCATGAACATGTTGCACAATATATGGAGAGGATGAAATTGATGATGCAAAATTGCCCTACACATGGTTCGAATTTGTGGATGATTATAATAAAAATATATGCCGGGTTGAATTTTGCTTCTAGAAATCTTTTAAATTCGGTCGCGGGAGGCACTTTTATGGAAATTACTTTAGGAGAGGCTACTAAACTCCTATATAATATTATGGCTAATTATTCTCAATGGCACACCGAAAGATCCACTAGTAAAAAAGTGCATGCAATTGAAGCGATTAATGTTTTGAGTGGAAAGATGGATGAACTTATGAAATTATTTGCTAGTAAGAGTGCTTCTTTTGATCCTAATAATATGCCTTTGTCCACTTTGATTGAGAATAATAATGAATCTATGGATGTGAATTTTGTTGGTAGGAACAATTTTGGTAATAACATGTATAAAGGTAATTTTAATCCTAGGCCGTCTCCTAGTAATTCCTCTGATAATTATGGTAATTCCTACAACAATTCTTATGGAAATTTTAATAAGATGCCCTCTGATTTTGATATTAGTGTTAAAGAATTTATGAGTTCGCAAAAGAATCTCAATGCTTTGATTGAAGAAAAAATTCTCAAGATTGATGATTTGGCTAGGAACGTGGATATAGTTTATCTTGATGCTGATTCTTTGAAACTTATATCTATTCCACCTAAGCATGATATCAATGAGTCTCTCAAATCCATGAGAATTTCCACTGATGAGTGCAAAGAGAGAACCGCTAAGATGCATGCTAAAAAGGATCGGTTTATAAAAGCGTGTTCTTCTAGTTTTCATGAAAATAGTGATGAAGATCTAAAAGTGATTGATGTGACTCCTATTGAATCTTTGATTTCCAATATAAATCTTGAAAAATATGGGAGTGGAGATGAGTCAACTTTAGTTAAAAGTCGTCCCAATGATTCGAAGTTTTTAGATCTAGATGCAAAAATTGATAAAAGTGGGATTAGAGAGGTCAAGACTTTAAGTAGCAATGAACCCACTCTTTTGGATCAAAGAATTTAATTATGATAATTGTTATTTAATATATTGTATTTCCTTGTTGCAATCCATGTTGAAATCTCCTCATGCTTATAACCAAAATAAAGCTTTTACTAAACATATCGTTGATGCTATGATGCAATCTTTTGAAGAAAAGCTTGAATTGGAAGTTCCTATCCCTAGAAAACGTTATGATGAGTGGGAACCTTCTATTAATATTAATATTAAATATTATGAATGCCATGCTTTGTGTGATTTGGGTGCTAGCGTTTCCACGATTCCAAAAATTTGATGTGATGTGTTAGCTTTCCGTGAATTTGATGATTGTTCTTTAAATTTGCATCTTGCGGATTCCACTATTAAGAAACCTATGGGAAGGATTAATGATGTTCTTATTGTTGCAAAAATTAATTATGTTCCCGTAGATTTCACTGTTCTTTATATAGATTGCAACCCTACATGTCCTATTATTCTAGGTAGACCTTCCCTTAGAACGATTGGTGCAATTATTGGTATGAAAGAAGGAAACATTAGATTCCAATTTCCAAAAGGCATGGAACACTTTCCTAGAAATAAAATTAAATTTCCATATGAATCTATTATGAGAGCCACTTATGGATTGCATACCAAAGATGACAATACCTAGATATATTCGTGTTTTACGCCTAGCTAAGGGCGTTAAACGATAGCGCTTGTTGGGAGGCAACCCAACTTTATTTTTGTTCCTTGCTTTTGTTCCTGTTTAGTAATAAATAATTCATCTAGCCTCTGGTTAGATGTGGTTATGTCTTTTACTTAGTGTTTGTGCCAAGTTAAACCTTTAGGATAGCTTACAGTGATAGTTGTGTCGATCCTGCCGAAAAACAGAAACTTTTGCGCCCAGTAAATAATTTCCAGGATTTTATTGAAACTTGCTTTTGATCTGATTCTTTTTGCTCTGGATTGGTGCACAAATTGCTCAGGTTGTCCTAATTTTTCAGAATTTTTGCTGTTACAGAAGTATTCAAGAGTTATAGATTGCTACACACTGTTCTATTTTTGATAGATTCTGTTTTCTATGTGTTGTTTGCTTATTTTGATGAATCTATGGGTAGTATCGGGGGTATGAACCATGGAAAAGTTGGAACACATTAGATATATTACACCAATATAAATAAAGAATGAGTTTCAACAGTACCTTAAAGTGGTGATTTATTTTCTTATACTAACAGAGCTTATAAGATTTTCTGTTGAGTTTTGTGTAAGGATTTGATGGACTATGGAATAAGGAGTGGCAAGAGCTTAAGATTGGGGATGGCCAAGGCACCCCAAGGTAATATTCAAGGACAAACAAAATCCTAATCTTGGGAATTCCCCGGATGGCATCCCCTCTTTCCTCTTCGTCTATTGGTAACTTCACTTCAGGCTATATTTTTATTCACCACATGATATGTGTTTTGCTTGGAGCGTCTTGTATGGTTTGAGTCTTTGCTTTTTAGTTTGCCACAATCATCCTTTCTGTACACACCTTTTGGGAGAGACACGCATGAATCGTGATTTATTAGAATACTCTATGTGCTTCAGTTATATCTTTTGAGCTAGGCAATTTTGCTCTGGTACTTCACATATATCTTTTTAGAGCATGGTAGTGGCTTTATTTTATATAAATTGATGAACTCTCATGCTTCACTTATATTATTTTGAGAGTCTTTTAGAACAACATGGTAATTTGCTTTGGCTATAAATTTAGTCCTAATATGATAGGCATCCAAGAAGGATATAATAAAAACTTTCATATAAAGTGCATTGAATACTGTGAGAAGTTTGATTCTTCATGATTGTTTTGAGATATGAAGATGGTGATATTAGAGTCATGCTAGTGGAGTAATTGTGAATTTGAGAAATACTTGTGTTGAGGATTGTGATTCCCATAGCATGTACTTATGGTGAACCATTATGTAACGAAGTTGGAGCATGAAGTATTTATTATTGTCTTCCTTATGAGTGGCGGTCGGGGACGAGCGATGGTATTTTCCTACCAATCCATTCCCCTAGGAGCATGCGCGCAGTACCTCATTTCAATGACTAATAGTGCAATAAGTATGTGAGTTCTTTATGACTAATGTTGAGTCCATGGATTGTGCGCACTCTCACCCTTCCACCATTGCTAGTGCCGCACAACTTTTGCCGGTACCATACACCCACCATTTACCTTCCTCAAAGCAGCCACCATACCTACCTATTATGCCATTTCCATAGCCATTCCGAGAGATATTACCATGCAACTTTCCACCATTCCGTTTATTATGACACGTTTCGTCATTATCATATTGCTTTGCATGATCATGTAGTTGACATCGTATTTGTGGCAAGGCCACCTTTCATAATTCTTTCATACATGTCACTCTTGATCCATTGCACATCCCGGTACACTGCTGGAGGCATTCACATACAGTCATATTTTGTTCTAAGCATCGAGTTGTAATTTTTTGAGTTGTAAGTAAATAGAAGTGTGATGATCATCATTATTAGAGCATTGTCCCATGTGAGGAAAAATAGAAAAAAAGGAGGCCAAAGAAGCCAAAATAAAAAAAGAGGCCAAAGAAGCCAAGAAAAAAAAGAGAAAAGAAGAAAAAAGAGAGAAAAAGAGAGAATGGGCAAGGTTACTATCCTTTTTCCACACATGTGCTTCAAAGTAGCACCATGATCTTCATGATAGAGAGTCTCCTATTTTTTCACTTTCATATACTAGTGGGAATTTTTAATTAAAGAACTTGGCTTGTATATTCCAACGATGGGCTTCCTCAAATCGCCCTAGGTCTTCATGAGCAAGAAAGTTGGATGTACACCCACTTCGTTTCTTTTTAAGCTTCCATACACTTACAGCTCTAGTGCATCCGTTGCATGGCAATCCCTACTCACTCACATTGATATCTATTGATGGGCATCTCCATAGCCCGTTGATAGACCTAGTTGACATGAGACTATCTCCCTCCTTTTGTCTTCTCCGCAACCACCATATTCTCTTCCACCATAGTGCTATATCCATGGCTCACGCTCATGTATTGCGTGAAAGTTGAAAAAGTTTGGGATCATCAAAAGTATGAAACAATTGCTTGGATTGTCATCGGGGTTGTGCATGATTTGATTATTTTGTGTGATGAAGATGGAGCATAGCTAGACTATACGATTTTGTAGGGATAAGCTTTCTTTGGCCATGTTATTTTGAGAAGACATAATTGCCTGGTTAGTATGCTTCAAGTATTATTGTTTTTATGTCAATATTAAACTTATGTTTTGAATCTTGCGGATCCGAACATTCATGCCACAATAAAGACAATTACATGGATAAACATGTTAGGTAGCATTCCACATCAAAAATTCTGTTTTTTATCATTTACCTACTCAAGGACGAGCAAGAATTAAGCTTGGGGATGCATGATACGTCTCCAACGTATCTATAATTTTATATTGTTCCATGCTATTTATATTATCTGTTTTGGATGTTTTATATGCATTAATATGCTATTTTACATTATTTTTGGGACTAACCTATTAACCTAGAGCCCAGTGCCAGTTTCTGTTTTTTGCCTGTTTTAGAGTTTCATAGAAAAGGAATACTAAACGGAGTCCAAACGGAATAAAACTGTCGCGATGATCTTTCTTGCACGAGAGGCAAACCAGGAGACTTGGAGATGAAGTCGGAGGAGCCACAAGGTGGCCACAAGGTGTAACATCCCCAGCATCACACTACAGTAATCTCCCACTAAAGAAGGTCATGTCATCATGATCATCATGCCAAAATGCCACTTGTCCAAAATCTGCTTCAAATTCAAATTCAAATTTCATGTCAAATATTTGCTTCTTCTTTCATGCAAATAAAATAGTTCATCCTATGGCAAATAATCCCTAGATATTTGTCATGTCGAAGCCAACATTTTTCAGATTCCTAAATTACCCTTGATGATTTATTATATGGTCCAGCAGTATTTAAGATGTCCTTTTCATTTTCTAAAAATACTTGAACAACTCCTGAAGGCCCCAAACTTTTTATGGCAGTGCCCAATTATTCGTTGAAATTGTTTTGACTAGTGGCATATTTCTGCAAAGTCAGTTGTGTCTAAAAGAAAAGCAAAAGCTGCTGGAAAAAGGGAAAATAAAAAGGAAAAAAGAAAAGGTAAAGAAAAGGGGAAGCCCCCTGGACCTAGACCACCACCCCAGCCCAGCTGAGTCTCGGGCCAGCCAAGCTGGCCCAACCGCGCACTCCCTCGGTCGCCTTTCTTCATCACTGCTCACGCGACTGGGCGCCTGCGTCCGAGCAGTCCCAGCCAGACCAGCTCGTCGGCGTCACCGCGGAGGCGATAAGGATGCCTCCCTGCAGCGCCTCGGTCCTCTCCCCCCACTTGCCACCTCGCTCCTCACTCCGTCCTCCACTCTCCCTCTCCCCAGATCCCTTTCTCCCCTGCGCCCACCCGACGCGGCCGCCGCTGCCGCCTCGTCGTGACCATGGCCGACGACCTGCCTGAGCCAAGCGAAGACGTCGAGGAGCACCGTCGGCATCTCCTGCGTCTACTACGGCCAGCAGCCCGAGCTGGGAGGCGTTGCTACCCCGGATCCTCGTCGTCTTCCACCTTCGGCACCGCCGCCATCGCCTTTGAAATTCGTCCATCTCGAGCCTCCCTCGAGCCCGCGTTGCTCCTCTACAAGCTCCTGGTGAGCCTCTCATTCTTTCCCCTCTCTCTACGCCGCCCAATTCGCCCCGTAGACGCCGGCCCCATCATTGTCGAGCCAGCCGCTACCGTTGGCCTCGCTGTCGCGGCTACCGCGGATCTAGCTCGCCCCGAGCATGCAGCCGTGCTCCTGGGGCTCCAGGGAACCCAATGCGCCCACCAGATCATGCCCCTGCGCTCAACCTCGCCGAGCTCCCACTCCAGTCACAGCTCGTTGTTGTTGCCACGGTCGTTTCCGGCCACCCCAGCCGATGTCGCTGGTGCAGTTGGGCGCGCGTGGACCTCCCTGTCCCGTAGGTGCTCGCGGCGCTCGGTTTGGTCGCCGGGTGCCGGATCCCGCACCTCACCGCTGCCTCGGGCGCTTGCCGCCGGTGCGCACACAGCTAACCCCGGCCCCATGCCACTAACCCTTGGTCCCCCCGTCGTTAGCCACTAATCTGGGCCCTGTGTGCCCGTTGGCAAGTGGGCCCACTATAGCATTAGTTTAGTTTAAATTATTCGTCCGTCACCTAACACTGGGCCCCACCTCGCTAATTAAGTTATTAGATTAACTAAAAACCCTGTTAATAGCCCTGTCAATGACACCTGGGACCTGCTGGTCAAGTTGACCAGTGAACCGTCAAAAGTTGACTTGCTGACTCAGTGTTTCCCGGCCCCACTGTCAGCCTCTGTTACACAGCTGGGTGCACTGGACCGGGTGCACTTAGCTTTTTACTATTTGCATAATTCGAATTAATAATTTCAGAATATTGCTAAAACTTTGAAAATTAATAGAAATTAAACCGTAGCTCGGATCGAAAAACTTTCTACATGAAAGTTGCTCAGAACGACGAGACGAATCCGAATGCGCGGTCAGTTTACCTGTTAGATGCCTCTAACTATCTGAACATGGAACATTCATGTTGGGGAATGTTGCAGAAAATAAAAATTTTCCTACAGTTTCACCAAGATCCATCTATGAGTTCATCTAGCAATGAGTGATAGGAGTGCATCTACATACCCTTGTAGATCACGAGCGGAAGCGTTCAAGAGAATGGGGTTGAGGGAGTCGTACTCGTCGTGATCCAAATCACCGATGACCAAGTGCCGAACGGACAGCACCTCCGCATTCAACACACGTACGGAGCGGATGATGTCTCCTCCTTCTTGATCCAGCAAGGGGGAAGGAGAGGTTGATGAAGATCCAGCAGCACGATGGCGTGGTGGTGGATGCAGCAGAGTTCCGGCAGAGCTTCGCCAAGCTTCTGCGAGAGGGGGAGGTGTAGCAGGGGAGAGGGAGGTGCCAAGACTTCAGGGTGTGGCTGCCCTCCCTCCCCCTCCTTTATATAGGCCCCCAGGGGGGCACCGGCCCTAGATATGTGATCTCTAGGGGGGGCGGCCAAGGGGGGTGGAGTGCCCCCCAAGGCAAGTGGAGGAGCCCCCTCCCCTAGGGTTCCGAACCCTAGGCGCGGAGGGGGGCCCAAGGGGGGCGCACCAGCCCACCAGGGGCTGGTCCCCTCCCCACTTCAGCCCACGGGGCCCTCCGGGATAGGTGGCCACACCCTGTGGACCCCCGGGACCCTTCCGGTGATCCCGGTACAATACCGGTGACCCCCGAAACTCTCCCGATGGCCGAAACTGCACTTCCTATATATTATTCTTTACCTCCGGACCATTTCGGAACTCCTCGTGACGTTCGGGATCTCATACGGGACTCCGAACAACTTTCAGTTTGCTGCATACTCATATCTCTACAACCCTAGCGTCACCGAACCTTAAGTGTGTAGACCCTACGGCTTCGGGAGACACGTAGACATGACCGAGGCGGCTCTCCGGTCAATAACCAACAGTGGGATATGGATACCCATGTTGGCTCCCACATGCTCCTCGATGATCTCATCGGATGAACCATGATGTCGAGGATTCAATCAACCCCGTATACAATTTCCTTTGTCAATCGGTACGTTACTTGCCCGAGACTCGATCATCGGTATCCCAATACCTCGTTCAGTCTCATTACCGGCAAGTCACTTTACTTGTACCGTAATGCATGATCCCGTGACCAGACACTTGGTCACTTTGAGCTCATTATGATGATGCATTACCGAGTGGGCCCATAGATACCTCTCCGTCATATGGAGTGACAAATCCCAGTCTCGATCCGTGTCAACCCAACAAACACTTTCGGAGATACCTGTAGTGCACCTTTATAGTCACCCAGTTACATTGTGACGTTTGGTACACCCAAAGAACTCCTATGGTATCCGGGAGTTACACGATCTCATGGTCTAAGGAAAAGATACTTGACATTGGAAAAGCTCTAGCAAAACGAACTACACGATCTTGTGCTATGCTTAGGATTGGGTCTTGTCCATCACATCATTCTCCTAATAATGTGACCCCGTTATCACCGACATCTAATGTCCATAGTCAGGAAACCATGACTATCTGTTGATCAACGAGCTAGTCAACTAGAGGCTTACTAGAGACATATTATGGTCTATGTATTCACATGTGTATTAGGATTTCCGGATAATACAATTATAGCATGAATAAAGACAATTATCATGAACAAGGAAATATAATAATAATCCTTTTATTATTGCCTCTAGGGCATATTTCCAACAATTCCCCCTCCAGTCATCTGTCTGACATAGGTCCAGAACCGGGAAAACATTCCTGGTTGAATTCCCCCTTCACCTTTATCGTGTAGCCATACGTTAGGTCACACCGGCACAGCATATTGCCACGTTATGCTTTGTGATGCTATGTTTGCTTTATATTTACTGTTTCTTCCCCCTCTTCTCTCTGGTAGACCCCGAAACCGATGCTGCCGCTGTGATCGACTACGTCACCGACGACCCCTCCTTGCCAGAGCAACCAGGCAAGCCCCCCTTTGATCATCCCGATATCGCCCATTCCATTCTTTTATGCTTGCATTATATTTTGCTACTATTATTGATTGCTCCTGTTCTGATGCATAGCCTGCTTTTGTATCTGCTGTTGTACCTTACCTGCTTATTCTAAACTGCTTAGTATAGGTTGGTTAGTGATCCATCAGTGACCCCCACCTTGTCCTTGTTGCCCCTGCTTCATCATTGAAGACCCGATCAACGGGATCAAAGACGAGGCCCCGGCACCGCACATCACTTTCCCCTTAGTTGCTCGACACTGCTGGGTTACTATCGAGTGCCGAGGGTGAGACCTCTACAGCACTTCTGATGTTAACCATGTAGTGTAGCTATTCGGTCGTGCTCATCGAGGGTGATTTCACCTTAACCACTTCCGATACGACTCTGTCGTGCAACCCCTCAAGTCTGAACCTCGGGGGTGATTCCTGTTACGTTCACCTTGATGATTTGTCACACCCTAGCTAGTTCATGCATTAGAGTGTTGCATCATGTTTATTTTTCAATAGAAACCTGAAATGGGGATGACAGAACCCCCAGCCCCTCTGAAACAACCAGGGTTTACTAAAAATAATTTCAATGAACCTGAAATGCCCTTCTAAAATGTCCATCATTTTTGTTTTGGTTCAGAACCTCTACCAAAAGTGATGCACAGTTTTCTAGGTCATCCTAAGGTCTTTGAATTAACTCATAAGTATTCGAGTTTGGGCATTTAAATTATATAAATTATTTTGAATGCTCAAATATTTCCAAACTAAAATGTTCCTTGCTGGAAATATTCCAGCTAAGGACCAGGTGAAGTTTGGAGTTGCCTAGGTATTTTTAGTAATTCAACAAACTTACAGAGTAAAATAGAAACAGAAAACAGGAAGAAAACCTTACCTGGCGCCTACTAACCGGCCCACCTGCCGGCCCAGCCCAACTGCCGCGCCAGCGAGCTGCTTGGCTCGGCCAGGCAGGCAGGCAGGTGCTCGGTGGCGAGCACCGCATGGGTGCCACGCACCTGGTCACCGCCTCACCGCTCCCCTCGTCCAGCTGATGACGGGGATCGCTCCCCCTCTCTCCCCCGAACCCCTCAGACATCTCCTCTCCTCCCCAGCTCCTCTCCCTCGCGCTCCCCAGCCATGGCCGACGCCACCGCCGCCGCCCCATCGCCGTAGCCGCGCTCCCCGCCGTCCGTGCTCCGTCTCGCCGTGTCTAGGAGCTCCGCCACCATCCTCTTCGTCGAGCTAGCCGAGCCCCGCGTGCCCGTGTGGCCCGAGTCCACCGCACCGACCTCGCCCGAGTCTGCCATCGCCGGAGATCCCCTTCAACGCCGTCGCTGCATCAGTCCGTCCCCGACCCCGCCGGTTGCCTCCACGAGTGCTCTGTGAGCCTAGCTACCTCCCCTTCCCTTCCTCTCTCGCCCCCGAGCTGTGTAGCAACCGCACGAAGATCACCCGCACGCACCGCCGCGGAGATCGTCGCCGACGTGCTCCCGGCCATCCTCCGGTCACCTCTCGGTGTCCATCGCACTCACCACGTCGCGTAGGGTCTAACCATACACTCCCCGCACCTCACCGCACACCCTAGCCCCGAGTTCGCCTCCACCCGAACTCCGGCGGCCGCCTAGGTCGTCGCCGGCGCCGATTCCGGCCACCCCGACCCCAACTAACTACACCAAGAGCTGCGGTTTGTCCCCAGCTCCACTTAGATGCCTTCGCGACCCATTTGGTGGCCGGAACGGCCAAAATCACTTCCGCCGCCGCGTCGGTCTCGCCGGCGGCTAGACGCCAGCATGTTTGACTTTGACCTTGACCAGGGTGGGCCCAGTTTGACCCCCCTGAGCCTATGACAAGTGGGGCCCCTTCTGCTAATTAACCCATATTAGTTTAAACTAAATTAAGTTAGTTTAATTAACTACTGACATGCGGGACCCACTGGTCAATTTGACCTGGACTAGTCTGTTGACTTGTTGAGGTCAGCATGACATCATGCTGACGCAATAATCCTTTTCTGGAATTAAAATAAATCTAAAATGATTTATAAATTTCAGAAAATGTTCTAAATTTCAAAAATTCATAGTAATTCAACCATAGCTCCAAATGCAAAGTGTTATATATGAAAAATGATCAGAAAAATCCAACCTATCCATCTGTGCTGGTTTCATGCATGTTTAAACAAGCTAACCTACTGTTTATTGCAGAACAAGTTAAAGCACTTATAAGGGCCATGTATGAGTTTGAAACTTGAATCTTTGATTCAAAATGGTTCAAACCCATCTGGTTTTAGTTGCATTAGTCCAACACACTCATATTGCCATGTTTCATGCATGCATCATATTGTTGCACATTGTTTGGTGATGGTTGTGTATTGGTGTTCTCTGCGGCAGGTCCTGCCTCCGAGGAGTACCGTGATTACCCCAACGAAGAACAATATCAGTGCATCAACCCATCAGGCAAGCAACTAACCATTTGATCATATCGATACAATCCCATGTTCTCGCTCCTGCTCTCTTTTACTGCATTAAGACAACGCGTTTCAAACTGCTGTGTGCTAAGGTAGTTGAACCCATTTCCTCTGCATGACCTGTCATTGCCACAGTAACTAGATGAAACGCACTAGCATGTGTAGGAGTTGATTGAGCCATATGTGTGTGATGTTCCTACCTTGCTATGCCTGCTATGCTTAGAGTCGTGTCAGGTCTGGTTCATCTGGGTGATGGGCTAGAGTGAAATGATCGTGCCGGTAATGAGAGTGATGTGGTTAACACGATTTGGTAAAGGTATCGATGAAAGGCCATGTAGGAGTACATGGTGGGTTGTTTCATTGAAGCCGTCCTTAAGCACTGAGATATGTATGTGTGATTTAAGAATCAGCTACTACCATGCATTGGGCCCGAACCAATGGACCCTCTCGACTTCTTATTCACCCTAGTCCTCTATCCAGGAGTTGCAAGTAGTTTCTGGTGTTTGTAGCCTACTGGAGGCCGTGGACAGCGCTGATCGTAGGGGTGGGCTGTGATGCGGTAGGTACGTGGCACGGTGTACCAGATGCCCGTTAGGCATCTCGGGAACCCTGTTCACATCGTTTGGGGCTGTGAGCGAAACCCCGGCCGGATCTCCTCACGGATGGAACCCGAATAGGCGATAAACCTGGACTAGAGACTTAGGTGACTAGGTAGGTCATGGCCGACACCCACGTTGGGCTTCCGCTTGAAGGTTGTCGAGTACATGTCGTGTAAACGGCGGTAAGTGGTGAGAGCGTGTGTGAAGAAGTACAGCCCTGCAGGGTTAACATAATCTATTCAAATAGCCGCGTCCGCGGTAAAGGACTACTTGGTTGCCTATACAGTTCATAGACAAGTAAACTGCAAACTACTAAAAATCTCAAGATAAGCGTGAGTGCCGAGGATGGCTCTTCCGTAGGATGACGGAGGTGGATCCTCGGTGGTGTATTGAAGTGGTGAGTAGTGGACTCGTGTGCGCAAAACCATTTAAAGTTGGTGTATCGTAGGATAGCTTAGCCAAGAGTCAAAGCTGGCTTGCTGCAATAACCCCACCAACCCTTCTTGATAATGTGCATGTATGTAGGATCTGATGTAAGTCTTGCTGAGTACCTTTGTACTCATGTTGCTTTAATTTACATTTTTCAGAAGACGCTGCAACCCCTTCTGATGGGTTCTTCCTAGACGTTGACATCGATGAGTAGACCGAGGCCCGGGTGGTGACCCTGAGCTTGTGAAGGACCACGTAGTATAGCCAGGCTTTCCAAGCCTCTTTTATTTTACTAGTTGTCTGTACCCAGACAAGTTGCTTCCGCTGTTGGCTTGTATGTCTGTATGACTTGAATGCTGGGTCATGTGACCCGTACTTGTGTGTATGCTATGTATGGCTCTCTGAGCCTTAAATAAAGTACTTGTGTTGTAGAGTCATGTTGTGATGCCTTGTTGTATTTGCACATATCGAGCATATTGTGTGTATGATTGAAATGCTTGGTATGTGTGGGATCTGACTATCTAGTTGTTTATTCTGAGTAGCCTCTCTTACCGGGAAATGTCTCCTAGTGTTTCCATGAGCCTTGGTAGCTTGCTACTGCTCCGGAACACTTAGGCTGGCCGGCATGTGTCCTTCTTCGTTCCTGTGTCTGTCCCTTCGGGGAAATATCACGCGATGAATACCAGAGTCCTGTCAGCCCGCTATAGCCCGGTTTACCGGAGTCCTGCTAGCCCAGTCCTACAGCCCGGATTCACTTGCTGATGACCGACACGTTCGATGCTGGGTCATGGATGCCTGTCCCTGTAAGTCTGTGCCACTTTGGGTTTATGACTAGCCATGTTAGCCCGGGCTCTTTACCATATGGATGCTAGCGACACTATCATATACGTGTGCCAAAAGGCCCAAACGGTCCCGGGCAAAGGTAAGATGACACCCGTGGGAATACCGTGTGTGAGGCCGCAAAGTGATATGAGGTGTTACATGCTAGATCGATGTGGCATCAAGTCGGGGTCCTGACATGATTACATCGAGTGGAGTTCACCGGGGGTGATTCCTCGGGTTTCCCCTTGATGATTGGACACACGGATACTTGGACTTTACAGTTGTTGCTTGGAGAGGCGGGTCGACCCTGAGGGGTACCTGCGAGTGATGTGGAGACGGGTTGACCTGGAGGGTGCCCGAGAGATAATTACAAGGCATGGCCGGGCATTCTTAGCCCTTGCCGCAAGTCCTCGATACAAGGCAACGGGGTCACATCTTTCGTGAGTCTCTGCTTGTTACCGCGTGTTCCTAATCCACTATGATTTGGATATTTGATCCGAGGGGCCTCTGGCCTGATAGAACTAACCATCACGTGGGCATAGTATGGGCGTTCTGCGTCGTATACATCAGCCGAAGCTTAATAGACATCAGCGACTGAGCGGCGCGCCGGGTTGGAATGGTAAGCTCCTACCTTTTTTAAGGAGGTAGCTAGGTCTGCTCACCGGCAGCGTACGCAACATGCAGGAGTTCCCGGGGAGATGGCCCATGACCCCTCGGGGCATAGGCTTAGTCCGGCGTGCTGACCTCTCTATTAAGCCTAGGTCGGGTTGCGGCATATTGTTTGGCCGAGGCCGGGCATGACCCAGGAAAGTGTGTCCGGCCGGAGTTAATCGAGCGTGGTGGGTAAGTTGATGCACCCCTACAGGGAAGAAAACATCTATCGATAGCCTGTCCTATGGTAACGGACACTTGGAGTTGTATCCCGATTGATACAACTAGAATTGGATACTTGTGATGAGAATTGGATTGTGATGAGAAATGGATAGTAGGGCTCTGGGATTTCTTTCTCGCAGGGAGTCGAGAAAGGATATCTGGCCGAGGTTGATAACACTACTACTACTTTAGTTTATGCTACTCTACTCCCTCCTGTTTGCTGCAAGATGGTGGTTTCCAGAAGATGCTATTCTTCGATAGGACTAGGCCTTCTCTCTATTCTGGCATTTCTGCAGCCCAATCCACATATACAGCCTTCCTTTGATAATGTTGCATATGTAGTGTAGATCCTTGCTTGCGAGTACTTTGGATAAGTACTCACGGTTGCTTTGCTTCCCCTTTCCCCCCTTCCTTTTCTTTCCGGTTGATGCAACCTGATGTCGGAGCCCAGGAGCCAAACAACACCACCGACTACTACTACTACCCTGAGGGTTCCTACTACTACACGGAGGCCGTCGATGACCAGGAGTTGTTAGGAGGCTCCCAGGCAGGAGGCCTTGCCTTTTTGATCGTAGATGCTTTTGTGCTGGCCTTCTTAAGGCAAACTTGTCTAAGCTATGTTTGTACTCAGATATTGTTGCTTCTGCTGACTCTTGTATATTCGAGCTTATGTATTCGAGCCCTCGAGGCCCCTGGCTTGTAATATAAGGCTTGTATTATTTTAATTTGTGTCTAGAGTTGTGTTGTGATATCTTCATGTGAGTCCCTGATCTTGATCATACACATTTACGTGTATGATTAGTGTACGATTGAATCGGGGCTGTCACAAGTTGGTATCAGAGCCGACTGCCTGTAGGTAGCCCCCTTTCCAACTCATTGGCCGAAGTTTAGTCTAGTCACTGAAAAACTTTTACTAACATTGGCTGTGTGTCTTACGGGCCCATGTCGCCATTGGGTGGTATTAGGATCTTTTACTCCTGACCTATACTCTGGGACTCTGTTCTCTCTTCTATTCGGGTTAAATGAATTTACTAACTACATTAGGTTCTCGTAACGACTTTCCCCAGAGAGCCCCTTCATTCCGGATGGTTGCCTACTTCACGAGAATAATTCGATGATAATCTCTGATCTACTCCCAGAAACTTGTGTCCATTTCTTTTGCAATCCCTTAACACCATTGAATCCTTTTGGATAACTACTTACACTCGTCGTTCATATATTCTTTTCAGTTACTATCGAGTTCCATCCGACATATCAAAATACTATCCGACATTTCAAGAATTCTCTAAGCCTACTACCTTGCAGCTTCTTTTGCACTGCGATTAATTCCTCACATTTACCGGGGATCCGTGCATCCCCAGCTGTCAATGTGTTTCTCAAATAATGCTAACCGTTCTTTCGAGAACCCTATGCAATCTATTGCTTTTGAAAGTCTTTCTTGCCTGCATTATGGTTAATTCCATATTTCTAGCAATATGTGCGAATACTCGCAATCATCAATTAATCCTTGGAAATTTTCTGTCCGGCTAAGACATCCTTCCAGATATGATTTGGTTCTTGCCCAATCTGGATTTGATCGGGTGCACCTCTAAGTCTATTCAACTTACTCATCTTTTGATCAGAGCCTCTGCTTCTGATCCTTCGTCTTGAAATCATAATTCCTTTGCACCCAAGCATCGAATCATTCAGACGTTTCTATAAGCCGAGGCCTTTGAAGCCCCTTCTTCATCTGATTAATTATTGATAATCACATCAACTCTGTCGTGAACCGCAAGACCCCTAGCTGGATTTTATCCGACAGCATCCTTCATATGCAATAACCTTGTGAGCCTTTCCTCGGATACATAAAGCCTTTGATATATTGTATCCTCCCCTTTTTTCAACTATGCTCTGTTTTCGAGCTTGTGTTAATTACTCCTGAAGCTTGTGGTATATGTTCCTAAGATGCCCCGATGGGTTGAACCTATGCTTTCCCTAAACCATATGGACCCGAAACTTTTCACGAGCCACACTCTTCTGGTATTATGCCAGATAAAAATTTCAACACTACAACTTCATCGAAAGCGAGAAGTGAATGGAAGGTTATGCATTGAAGAGTGCGAGTCAACCTTGAACTTTGGGTTCATGCCCATGGACCTAATGTGGAACTTATCATGGAAACTTCTTGTAATAATAGCTTTTTCCTTGATATAATATCATCTGGTATTAGTGAATTGATCCTTTGCAACCGTGGATCCGACCATGATTGTTCTTCTTTGGTCCAATTTCTTGGAAAAGTTAAATCACTTGTCTTCTGCAGGCCAATACACCTGCCCAACCTCTATTATGATCTACCTTCGAGTATTAACCCTCGTATCTTGAGGATATCAGGCCACTGCATTACATCTTATGAACTTTTGATGGAGTACTACCTTACCCTATCTTTGTCACTTCAAGGGTTCTGGGTTGATTGTCAATCGAGAACACTGATAAGTGAATCGATTTCGCACTCTGATTCAATAGCTCTAAGAAATTTTCGTTGCTTACGAGTTTAATAATCCTTCAAGTCATTCCTAGCCTAATCGGCAATATCATTATCGAGCCAAATTTTAACTGTGCTACTTGGTCCTTCTTCTCGGAGTACAATTTTCGACGATGAGATAAGCTTACGTCGATCTTTCTCATCATATCATTTCTCCTTGAACAACAAGCTTGATTTCAAGTTCGTGTCGTACCCGTGGTTCCAATAACCCTTCGCTTCATCATTCCTTTGACTTTATGTCATTGCCGATCGAATACATCTTCATGAAATCTCTCAAGAAATGTGTCGTGATCATCATCAACATTCTGATGCTCCTCCAGGATATCAATCGAATTCATGATGAGAAATACCATCCTTGCCCCCTTGGTGAATTGTTGCTAAGCCCGTGGGCCCCATCCTCATCTTTTCCTTGCTAAAATTGTATGACTTATTTTATAAGTTGTTTCCAATGGGTCCTTGTGTATCCAAAGTCTGACCTTTCCCTGATGACCATGTCAATGCTATCCCGAAGCATGTCTGTGATACTCCGAACATCAACAAGAACATTGGAAGCGCAATGCTAAATCTTCTTGATCAATTATCGAAACACCGTTGTATGGGTAAACCTCATAAATTCCTTGCCCCTTTGTCTAACTAGTTTCATACTTGGAGCCTTATCATTCATATCATGCTATGCCTTTCCTTGGGAAAGCTATACTCTTATACCCAGGTATAGACACATTTTCCTTGCCATTGGTCTGTTTAATCTGATAATCACATTTTGCTTTCCATTATTTTGTGTAACCTTTCTGGTAATCTAACTTGTCTGAGCAGAGATAAATCCCTGCTTAAGTAAGCACCTCGATGTACAACTCTGTCAGTAAGACCATGTTAATATTGTTGATGACATTCCGGTAACCACGGATGGACGAGAACTTTGCCTATTGGTCCGCCTCGTCTTACGAGTAGGAAAATGGTTCTCTTAGTCCCACGCCCTTGGTACCAAACTTTGTTGCCAACATACCTGACAGGCTATCCTCTGACCTGCCTTGCTATCATGACCGTTCAAGATGTTGGCGCCTTCCTGCTTTTAACCCACATGGTGGGCCCATAACCCACAGTTCCACAAGATCAAAACCTGCCTCTCCTGTACACCCATGTTTCTAAGGTTATTTCTCACACATGGCTTCATATGAAAATCCCGAGCCGCCTTCCGAGAGGCGATCTATTCTGGTATCAGATGCGATACTTATTACCATTGCTCTGAACCCCTTTCACCCCTTGTTTCTGGCAACAAACGATTGCCTACCCGCTTGAAGATTCTTATTGCACCTTCTTACCTTGCTCTCGATGACTTTCTTAAATTTCTACTCGATAGATACTCTTGTCATAGTCCCTGTATTGTTCACCAGACAATTAACCCTATAAGGGTCAGTTCACCCGAAGTTACTCTTTACTTCCCCACTTAAATCTCGGGGCGAGATTTCTTGTAGTGGAGGAGATTTGTAACATCCCGGCATCACACTATAGTAATCTCCCCCTAAAGAAGGTCATGTCATCATGATCATCATGCCAAAATGCCACTTGTCCAAAATCTGCTTCAAATTCAAATTCAAATTGCATGTCAAATATTTGCTTCTTCTTTCATGCAAATAAAATAGTTCATCCTATGGCAAATAATCCCTAGATATTTGTCATGTTGAAGCCAACATTTTTGGGATTCCCAAATTACCCCTGATGATTTATTATATGGTCCAGCAGTATTTAAGATGTCCTTTTCATTTTCTAAAAATGCTTGGACAACTCCTGAAGGCCCCAAACTTTTTGTGGCAGTGCCCAATTATTCTTTGAAATTGTTTTGACTAGTGGCATATTTTTGCAAAGTCAGTTGTGTCTAAAAGAAAAGCAAAAGCTGCTGGAAAAAGGGAAATAAAAAGGAAAAAAGAAAAGGTAAAGAAAAGGGGAAGCCCCCTGGACCTAGA
Source organism: Triticum aestivum (assembly GCF_018294505.1). NCBI lineage: Eukaryota > Viridiplantae > Streptophyta > Magnoliopsida > Poales > Poaceae > Triticum > Triticum aestivum. The sequence continues at coordinate 404,096,103 of NC_057810.1, read as the reverse complement.
CCACCCCCAGCCTAGCTGAGCCTCAGGCCAGCCAGGCCGGCCCAACCCCGCACTCCCTCGGTCGCCTTTCTTCGCCACTGCTCACGCGACCGGGCGCCTGCGGCCGAGCAGTCCCCGTCGGACCAGCTCGTCGGCATCACCGCGGAGGCGATAAGGATGCCGCCCCCTGCGGCGCCTCGGTCCTCTCCCCCCACTTGCTCCCCCTCGCTCCCCACTCCGTCCTCCACTCTCCCTCTCCCTAGATCCCTTTCTCCCCTCCGCCCACCCGATGCGGCCGCCGCTGCCGCCTCGCCGTGACCATGGCCAAGGACCTCCCCGAGCCAAGCGAAGATGTCGAGGAGCATCATCGGTGTCTCCTGCGTCTACTACGGCTAGCAGCGCGAGCTGGGAGGCGTTGCTACCCCGGATCCTCGTCGTCTTCCACCTTCGGCACCGCCGCCATCGCCTTCGAAATTCGGCCACCTCGAGCCTCCCTCGAGCCCGCGTTGCTCCTCTACAGGCTCCTGGTGATCCTCCCGTTCTTTCCCCTCTCTCTACGCCACCCCATTCGCCCCGTAGACGCCGTCCCCATCGTTGCCGAGCCAGCCGCTAACGTTGGCCTCACTAGCGCGGCCACCGCGGATCTAGCTCGCCACCGAGCACGCAGCCGTGGTCCTGGGGCTCCAGGGAACCCAATGCGCCCACCACATCTTGCCCCTGCGCTCAACCTCGCCGAGCTCCCAGTCCGGTCGCCGCCCGTCGTCGTTCCCACGGTCGTTTCCGACCACCCCAGCCGCTGTCGCTGGTGCAGTTGGGCGCGTGTGGACCTCCCCGTCCTGTAGGTGCTCGCGGCGCTCGGTTTGGTCGCCGGGCGCCGGATCCCGCAGCTCGCCGCCGCCTCGGGCGCTCGCCGCCGGTGCGCGCATAGCTAACCCCGGCCCCGTTCCACTAACCCTTGGCCCCCATCGTTAGCCACTAATCTGGGCCCTGTGCACCCGTTGGCAAGTGGGCCCACTGTAGCATTAGATTAGTTTAAATTATCCATCCGTCACCTAACACTAGGCCCCACCTCGCTAATTAAGTTATTAGATTAACTAAAAACCTTGTTAATAGCCCTGTCAATGACACGTGGGACCTGCTGGTCAAGTTGACCAGTCAACCGTCAAAAGTTGACTTGCTGACTCAGCGTTTCCCGGCCCCACTGTCAGCCTCTGTTACACAGCTGGATGCACTGGACCGGGTGCACTTAGCTTTTTACTATTTGGATAATTCAAATTAATAATTTCAGAATATTGCTAAAACTTTGAAAATTAATAGAAATTAAACCGTAGCTCGGATCGAAAAACTTTCTACATGAAAGTTGCTTAGAACGACGAGACGAATCCGAATACGCGGTTCGTTTACCTGTAAGATGCCTCTAACTATATGAACATGGAACATTCCCCCTCCGATCATCTGTCTGACACAGGTCCGGAACCGGGAAAGCATTCCCGGTTGAATCCCCCCTTCACCTTTATCGTGTAGCCATACGTTAGGTCACACCTGGCACATCATATTGCCACGTTATGCTTTGTGATGCTATGTTTGCTTTATATTTACTGTTTCTTCCCCCCATTCTCTCTGGTAGACACCGAGACCGATGCTGCCCCTGTGATTGACTACGTCACCGACGACCCCTCCTTGCCAGAGCAACTAGGCAAGCCCCCCTTTGATCATCCCGATATCGCCCATTCCATTCTTTTATGCTTGCATTAGATTTTTCTACTGTTATTGATTGCTCCTATTCTGATGCATAGCCTACTTTTGTATTTGTTGTTGTACCTTACCTACTTATTCTAAACTGCTTAGTATAGGTTGGTTAGTGATCCATCAGTGACCCCCACCTTGTCCTTGCTGCCCCTGCTTCATAATTGAAGACCCGATCAACGGGATCGAAGACCAGGCCCCGGCACCGCACATCACTTTCCCCTTAGTTGCTCGACACTGTTGGGTTACTATCGAGTGCCGAGGGTGAGACCTCTACAGCACTTCTGATGTTAACCCTGTAGTGTAGCTATTCAGGTCATCGAGGGTGATTCCGCCTTAACCACTTCCGATACGACTCTGTCGTGCAACCCCTCAAGTGTGAACCTCGGGGGTGATTCCTCTTACGTTCACCTTGATGATTACAACGAGTGGAGTTCACCGAGGGTGATTCCTCGGGTTTTCCCCTTGATGATTGGACACACAGATACTTGGACTTTACAGCTATTGCTTGGAGAGGCGGGTCGACCCTGAGGGGTACCCGCAAGTGATGTGGAGACGGGTTGACCTGGAGGGTGCCCGAGAGATAATTACGAGGTGTGGCCACGCATTCTTAGCCCTTGCCGCAAGTCCTCGAGACGGGGCAACGGGGTCACATCTTTCATGAGTCTCTGCTTGTTACTGCGCGTTAATTATCCACTACGATTTGGATATTTGATCCGAGGGGCCTCTGGCCTGATAGCACTAACCATCACGTTGGCATAGTATGGGCGTTCTGCGTCGTATACATCAGCCGAAGCTTAATAGACGTCAGCGACTGAGCGGCGTGCGCCGGGTTGGACTGGTAAGCTCTTGCCTTTTCTAAGGAGGTAGCTAGGTCTTCACACAGGCCACGTACGCAACATGCAAGAGTTCCCAGGGAGATGTCCCATGACCCCTGGGGGCATAGGTTTAGTTCGGCGTGCTGACCTCTCTATTAAGCCTAGGTCGGGTTGCGGCGTATTGTTTGGACAAGGCCGGGCATGACCCAGGAAAGTGTGTCCGACCGGAGTTAATCGAGCGTGGTGGGTAAGCTAGTGCACCCCTGCAGGGACGAAAACATCTATCAATAGCCTGTCCTACGGTAACGGACACTCGGAGTTGTATCCCGATCGATACAACTAGAACTGGATACTTGTTATGAGAATTGGATTGTGATGAGAAATGGATAGTATGGCTCTGGGATTTCTTTCTCGCAGGGAGTCGAGAAAGGATCTCTGGCCGAGGTTGATAACACCACTACTACTTTACTTTATGCTACTCTACTCCCTCCTGTTTGCTGCAAGATGGTGGTTTCCAAAAGATGCTATTCTTTGATAGGACTAGGCCTTCTCTCTATTCTGGCATTTCTGCAGCCCAATCCACATATACAGCCTTCCTTTGATAATGTTGCATATGTAGTGTAGATCCTTGCTTGCAAGTACTTTGGATAAGTACTCACGGTTGCTTTGCTCCCCCTTTCCCCCTTTCTTTTCTTTCCGGTTGATGCAACCTGATGTCGGAGCCCAGGAGCCAAACAACACCATCGACGACTACTACTACCCCGAGGGTGCCTACTACTACATGGAGGCCGTCGACGACCAGGAGTAGTTAGGAGGATCCCAGGCAGGAGGCCTTGCCTTTTCGATCGTAGATGCTTTTGTGCTGGCCTTCTTAAGGCAAACTTGTCTAACCTATGTCTGTACTCAGATATTGTTGCTTCTGCTGACTCTTGTATATTTGAGCTTATGTATTCGAGCCCTCGAGGCCCCTGGCTTGTAATATAAGGCTTGTATTATTTTAATTTGTGTCTAGAGTTGTGTTGTGATATCTTCCAATGAGTCCCTAATCTTGATCATGCACATTTGCGTGTATGATTAGTGTATGATTGAATCGGGGGCGTCACACAAGGGTGGAGAGTGTGCCCTAGGGGTAGGGCGCACCCCCTGCCTTGTGGGCCCTTGTGGGTCTCCTGACCTAATTCTTTCACCCATATATACTATTATACCCCAAAACCATTAGGGGGAGCCACGAAAACACTTTTCCATCGCCGCAACTGTCGTGGTTCTAAGCCTGACAGTAGAGTGGGGGGTAGGTATGGAGAGGCAAGGTCCTAGCTATGGAGAGGTTGTAAACACAAGGGATGTACGAGTTCAGGCCCTTCTCGGAAGAAGTAATAGCCCTACGTCTCGGAGCCCGGAGGCGGTCGAGTGGATTATGAGTATATGAGTTACAAGGTGCCGAACCCCTCTACCTGTGGAGGGGGGTGGCTTATATAGAGTGCGCCAGGACCCCAGCCAGCCCACGTAGGAGAGGGTTTAAGGTGAGTTAAGTCTGGGGCGTTACTGGTAACGCCCCACATAAAGTGCCTTTACTATCATAAAGTCTACTTAATTACAGGTCGTTGCAGTGCAGAGTGCCTCTTGACCTTCTGGTGGTCGAGTGAGTCTTCGTGGTTGAGTCCTTCAAGTCAGTCGAGTGTGTCCCTCGTTGGTCGACTGGAAGGCGACTTCTTCTAAGGGTGTCCTTGGGTAAGGTACTTAGATCAGGTCCATGACCCTACCCTAGGTACATAACCCCATCATTAGCCCCCGAATGGATTGAGGCTTCGAGTGAGGAAGGAGTTGATGTCGTTTCCGATTAACCTTTGCGCTCTGGTCGTGCGTTGTTCTGGACCAAAGAATCTCTTCGTCGACAGTGAGCAACTTGTCTTCAGTCTACTCGATCCATTCTCTTCTTGCGTCGAGTGATCTTTCGGGCTTCGACGATCTCCGAGCGACGGACCGCGGGAAACCCCGTGTCTGACAGACCGATCTGCTGTTCACGGATTCCGCGGGATGCGAAATTTGGGGACGCGCGCGAAGCGGAGCGGACCGCGGCGTTCGGATGGGACGGGACATAGGTGCCTCGATCTCCGCGCCGCTTTCTTCGCCATGTATCCCGTCTGCATAACTGTTCCTGGATATGATTAGATCGACCGGGCCCACCTGTCATCCACTCGGAAGGGACCTTATAAATGCGCCCGGCGAGGATTTTTGTACTGTGCCTCAGCATTCTCTCTCTCTCTCTCTGCTCCCTTCGTCCCCGTCCAGCACGCTCGCTCTCGCCCCCACACAACTTCCCCTCGCGCATCTCGCTGGCAACCATGGCCAAGGAGAAGACGGCGGTGCTGGAACGTGCGAAGAAGGCGTCGGCGTCGGAGAAGGCGAAGGGGAGATCTACCAGCCGCGGCGGGTCTTCGTCCAGATCCCGCCTGCCGAAGGGCTGGGTCCAAGGAGACTGGATCCAGTCGACCATCACAGAAAAAGACCTCCTCGACATGGCCAACGAGGGCTTGATCCCTCATGGAGCTGCGAGGCTTCCGGGGAAGGAGTGGCAGCCCCAGCCAGAAGAGGGTGAGTGTGTGCTCTTGGCCACCCATGTTGATCGTGGATTTTCTTTGCCGCCGAGTATTTTCTTCCGTGGCTTCTTGAACTTCTTCGGAGCGCAGCTCCACCACTTTACCCCAAATTCTATCGCCTATCTTGCCGCATTTATGTCCATGTGTGAGGGTTTCTTGGGCTGTCGACCGCACTGGGGTTTGTTCAAGCATATATTCACGTGTCGCTCTCAGACCATGAAGAAGGCGAGCCCAGGTGATGAGAGAACCCGAGTCGTCCAAATGTGTGGGGGTCTGGGGATCCAGGTGAGGAATAAGAGCACCTTCCCGCCCATGACCTTTCCCGAGTCAGTAAGAGGCTGGCAGTCGACCTGGTTCTACTGCCAGGACCAGTCGACGCCGGGGCAGTCGAGTGGACTCCCTCAGTTTACCATGGACCGAGTGAACAAGCCCTCCTCCCTGAAGTTGATTTCGGAGGAGAAAGCTGACGTGAAGATGTTGGTGGAGCGCGTGGTGCAGTTGGTTCGGGAGGGGGTGACGGGCATGGACCTCCTGGAGGTCTTCCTCAGGCGTCGCATCCAGCCCCTTCAGTTCCGGAGCCACTGCATGTGGTTGTACTGTGGGACCGAAGACGAGACTCGAGTCCATCCAGAAGCAGTCGACGATGTCACTCTGGAAAGATGGATGGCAGCCGTTACCGGAAACAAGGACAACCCACGCGGAGCCAGAAGGATTCCTCCACTCGACTACAACAGCGATCCAAACAAGGTACGTTTGCTCTGCTCTCCACTGTGTTCTTGTCGCATTCATTTCTGTTTATCCTGCCGACTAGTCGACTGATCCTTGTATTGATATCTGCTAGGCTCTCACCGAGCTGTACTCGATGCCCAATGGGGCACAAGCTCCGAGTGAGGAGGGTGAGGCGAGTGGGGGCGAGAGCCAGGAAGAGGAGGAATGGGACTCGGACATTGCAGAGGATGATGACGATGGTGATGATGATGACGGTGATGAAGATGACGTTGAGGACGAGGAAGAAGAGGAGGAGGAGGTCGTACCACCGCGTTCAGAAAGGCGGTCGAAGCTTGTCCATGACCCTTCGACTGAACGTGGCAAGGGGGTTGCGACCGTTGCCCAGTCGACCAAACGCCCTCGGACCACCTCTCCGGTGCCGACTGAAAAGGCGCCGAAGCAGCCTAGGGCGGCCTCGTCGAAGCCGATCAAGCTCCTGCCGAAGATGAAGGTGTCCATCCCCACCATATCAGGGTAATCGTTCTGCTTAAGTCTTCTTATTTTGTGTGAACTTTGTCTCTGGTCGACGCTGAAGTTAGTCGACTGATCCTTTGGAGTTGCAGTGCTGCTACTTCTGAAACCTCAGCCCGGGCTGATGACCATGAGATGGAGGACGCAGCAACTTCGAAACCAGGTACTACATTCTTAACGTCGTTCTTAGTCGACTGACTCGCGATCCCTGATCCTGATTCTTCTCCGTAGCTCCACCCAATACTATTATCAATCTCCCTGATGATGATGAGGATGAAGAACCACTGAAGCGCAGGAGGAGTAGGAAAGCGTCCGCCAGTAAGGTGCCCCAGGATGTGACGGCGCCTGAGATTCTGATTGCGGAGGAAGAGAACACCACTCGACACACAGTGTCCTTCGCAGATCCATTGACGAGTGCTCAGCAGCCCTCCCTCTTCACGACGCACCATGTCCCAGAGGACCAAGCTGGCGCGGCGAAGGAAGCGATACGCCAGGCGGGAATCATGATGGAGCAGTTAAAGACCATCCGGGATGCGAGCCAGGCAGCTTATGACGCCAGTTCTGCCCTTCAAAGCAATGTTCAGGTCAGTCGACCACTGTTTGTTCTGTTGGATATGCTACCAAAAACTTTTCCTTTCCGGACTTTATAGTAGTCACCCACTGGGTGTGTCGATTAAACTCCGTGTGAGCGGGGGCACGCTGAGTGCACCCGCTGGGTGTAGTCCCCAAGGCTAAGGTCGACTGCTGGCAGTCGGCCTTAGGCTTTATGATGTCAATCTTTCTGTCAGTCGACTATGTCGACTGGATTTCACAAACCGGTGGGGGCACGCTGAGTGCACCCACTGGGTGTAGTCCCCGAGACTGTGGTCGACTGCTTGAAGTTGATTACAGTCTTAAAGAATACATCTCTTTTTTTTTTGAGGTCGACTGGTCGACTTTGTCTTCAACAGAATTAGTGGGGGCACGCTGAGTGCACCCACTGGGTGTAGTCCCCGAGACTACGGTCGAATGCTTGTATTCGGTTGTAGTCTTAGAAACGTGTGTTTTTTCCTTTTTCACTCGGAAGTGAATTATATTTGACATTTAGTCGATTGGTTCTTCGCAGAACTCTTGTGATCTTGTGGCTTGCTACTCTGAGCTGGAAAACAAGCACACTCAACTCGAGCTGAGCTTGAAGCTGGTTCAGGAGAAGCTGACGAAGGCAAAGGAGGAGACCGAAGGTATGTTTGGTGAGACCTTGACGACTGCTTTTCCCCTTGCTTGTTTCAAAATCTGACCTTGCTGTAACTTGCAGGTAAGGTAAGGGAGGCCCAACAGAAAAAAGACCTCGAACTAGCTGAGAAGATCAAGCTTGCTGACGAGAAGTTAGCTTTAGTCACCAAGCTTGAACAAGACAATACCAATCTGAAAGCTGCTCTTGGGATCGCCAACAAGGAGGTCAGTCGACTAAAAACTGATAAAGCTGCCCTGACCGACCAAGTCAGCAAATTGACTGGGAAGAAAACTGATCTGGAAGCCTTCCTGAGTGGTCTTGCCAAGAAGCTGTTTCTTATGCTTGAAGGTAAACCTCTATGCTTGGCAAACATTTCCAATTGTGGTTTTTCCATTCGACCATCCCCTTGACTTAGTGATCATCCTTGCAGAATTTTGTCAAAACTTTGAAGAAGAAACTAGCCGGCTGGAGCCAAACCTCGACCCCATCAATTCTCCGGTGAACGATGAAGTTGCCATGGATGTTTTCCGACTGGAGTCTCGTGTTGCAGCTGTCGTGGACTATCTCGCAAGGCTGAAGGCCGCCACATCTCGCATCGACTCGACGCTCTGGCCTGAGGAGACACTTCAGAATGACCTTGAGTCGCTGATGGCCCGCTTGAACACGATCCCTGGTCGAGTGCAGGAATGGAAGAAGTCCTCGGCTCGGTGTGGTGCAGATGTTGCTCTGTGTCTTGCCCGAGTCCACTGTAAATATGCGCGAGAAGAGAAGCTGGCGGCTCTTCGGGTGGCCAACACCAAGATACACGACTTCAGGTCCTTTATGGAAACTTTCCTTGCAGCTGCCACTCGGATTGCCGACGGAATCGACCTTGATGAATTCGTTGCACCTTCCAGCCCTCCACAGGAGGGGTAAAAAACTTCTTCTGGCTCGACGCTTTAAATTTGCCTCGGTATGCCGAGTGGAATTGTAACCGATAAACCTTACCAGGATTAACGCCTGAGCACTCTCGGTTCCTTTAGATATCGATTCAAACTTGAATTTGGTGCTTGAATACGATTGCCTTTGGCTCGAAATGTCTTTTGCGGGTTCAAAGCAAGGCGCCTTTACTGCAATCGACTTATTCTTTAGTCCACTTAGGCGAGCACTGGGCTGCAGCTAAGCCCCCGAGTGAGAGGTTTACTCTTCACTCGGTAGGATTTTGATAACTTAGGCGAGCACAGGGCTGCAGCTAAGCCTCCGAGTGAAAGTCTGGCTTACCACTCGGTAGGATTTTGATAACTTAGGCGAGTGCTTGGACTGCAGCTAAGCCCCCGAGTGAGAGGGTTGTTCTTCACTCGGTAGGATTTTGATGACTTAGGCGAGTGCTTGGACTGCAGCTAAGCCCCCGAGTGAGAGGGTTGCTCTTCACTCGGCAGGATTTTTATAACTTAGGCGAGCACAGGGCTGCAG